>NC_072016.1:39321611-39421611 GCF_027791375.1 Indicator indicator
CTGCTGTGACTCTGTGTGTGTCAGTCCATTGATATCCATGAAACAGGAAACTCCAGTGTGTTGTCTCTGTGTGTGCTGGGTGATGTAAGCAGAGTTGAGAGCTCCAAATACAAATCTCTAGTCCTTAAAAGACTCACCCAGCACTTCAGAAATGTGTTTGTGCCGAGGCCTTGCCACAGCAGAGCTCAGGGACTACTTTATAAAGCCATTTGGGAAACATTCATTAGGTATTGGTAAGAGGGCCAGTGGAATCCTGGGGTGCATCAGGAACAGTGTGGCCAAACAGGTCTAGGGAGGTTCTCCTCCTCCTCTACTCTGCCCTGGTGAGACCATACCTGGAATACTGTAGTCAGTTTTGGGCTTCCAAATTCAAGACAGACAGGGATCTGCTGGAGAGAGTCCAGAGCTGCTACAAGGATGATGAAGGGACTTGAACATCTCTCCTTTGAAGAAAGACTGAGAACCCTGGGGCTGTTTGGTCTAAAGAAGAGAAGGCTGAGAGGGGATCTTAGTAATGTCTGTTAATGTCTGTAAGTATCTGAGGGGTGGATGTCAGGATGAAGGTGCCAGGCTCTGTGTGGTGGTGTCCAGTGATAGGACAAAGAACAATGGGTACAAGCCAGAACACAGGAGGTTCCACCTCAACATGAGGAGACACTTTTTTATGGTGAGGGTGATGGAGAACTGGAGCAGGCTTCCCAGAGAGGTTGTGGAGTCTACTTGTCTGGAGACATTCAAAACCTGCCTGGATGTGTTTCTGTGCCCTAGGTGATCCTGCTCTGGCAGGGGGGTTGGACTCAATGATCTCTAGAGGTCCTTTCCAACCCCTCCCTCAACAGTTCTGTGACTCTCTGCCTCTCTGATTCTTAATCAGAGCAGATCAGCCTTTCAGGAGGGTGCTCATCCACTAAGTGAACCATAAGCAGCCTTGTTTCAGTGCCTTGTAGAAGTTAGACCTCAGTCATCTCAGAAGATCATTAATAAAGGAGAGCATCTCTTTCCCATGACACTTGAATTAATTATCTTCCTTAGAGCAGACAGGTAGCACTAGATCAAGGTAATTTAGATGGAGGTTTACTATTGAATAGCATACAGAGAATTAATTAATTACACAGAATTTTCTGTTACTCCTGTAAATACTTCCTGGGTCTGCTTCACATCAGTTCATTTACAAGGAATAAAGCATACACTCCTCTGAGTAACTACTCACTAGACCGAGATTTAGTGTACAAAAAGGCTACTGAAGAAGCATTCTTCTTGAATGACCTTTTTGTAATTAGTAGCACAAGATTACCCCCAAAAATAAACTTCACAGAATCTGCTTGTACTGGGGAACATTAAAAAACCTTAATGTAGCACATTTGATTTGATCTGTTGGTGTGGTGGGAAGGAATAGCTCTTAAATGCATGGAAAGGATCAATAGAAACTGGTGAACGATGTTGTCCTTCCTCCTCTGAAGGACTCTCCCTTAAGTTGTTTTCTCTTGAGCAATACAGACTGTTAGTAACAAAGAGAAACACTGAAGGGCCAATGCCTAATTGTATCCCTAAGTTGCAGATCCACAGGCTGCTTGAATACCCCCAGGGATGGTGACTCCAGCACTGCCCTGGGCAGAACATTCCACCCTAAGGGGAGACCTCATTGGTCACTACAAGTCCCTGGAAGGAGGTTGGGGTGAGGTGGGGGTTGGTTTTTTCTCCCTATTATCAGGTGATAGAAGGACAGGAAATGGCCTGAAATTGTGCTAGGGCAGGTTCAGTTTGGATATTAGGGAAAATTTCTTTGCTGCAAGTCAGGGATTGGAACAGGCTGCCCAGGGAGTCACCATCCCTGGAGGTGTTCAAGAAAGAGTGGACATGGCACTTTGGGATATTTTTTAATGGCCATGGTGGTGTTAGGTTGACAGTTGGGCTCAATGATCTTAGAGGTCTCTTCCAAGCCAAACAATTCTATGGTCCTGTGATTACCAGATCCAAACATGTGCATCGTTTGCTATTCTGAGAGCTGCTCCAGGTTGGTTTTAGCATCACAAAAATTCACCATGACACAGATTAGCATTAGGCACATCCCCTTAGAATTCTCTTGAATGGAAAGGAAATGTTTTCTAACATGAGAGTTCTCACTGTCTCCAGCTGATGATTTTTATGCCAGACACTCCTGGGTATATTCATTCCAAGCGTTTTTATTGCCCTGCCTTCTGTGGGGATCCAGTTAGCTTCAGAGGATTGCTTTACATTCAGCAGGCATCACACAACAGGGCAAACCTTCTGGAGTGGGCTTTGTGCTGACAATGAGGCATCAATTGTAAAGCACTTTTGCCTTCAGTGTGGGAATGGCAGTTCCAGAGACAATTAGCAAATAACTGAGCATAAACAAACAGAAGAACCTGGCCTGGAAGCATCTTTTTGTTTGCTTGCTTCAAGATGCTCTCTGCTTGTTACTTTTGAGTTATTAAGGTTGGTCTTCTGCATTGGCCTCCATGCAAAGTGCAGAAGAAGCTCTCAGTGGAAAAGCTGTGTGATGCCTGGATATTATTTACACCACTTGCAGTGTGTGTTTGGGATCTGCTCTTTGCAGCAGAACTTCAGGAGAGCCTGAGGGAGCTAGAGCCCTTTAGCTTGGAGAGGAGGAGCCTGAGAGGTGACCTCACTGCTGGTGGTAAAGATGTGCAGGGGAAGTGCCCAGAGGCTGGAGCCAGGCTCTGCTGGGGGATGCCCAATGCCAGCACAAGGGGCAGTGGTGAAAGCTGAGCCATAGGAAGTTCCAAGGAAACAGGAGGGAAAAGTTTTTCCCTGTGAGGGTGACAGAACACTGGAACAGGCTGCTTGAGGGGATTGTGGAGTCTCCTTCTGTGGAGGTATTCAAGACCCCCCTGGATGTGTTCCTGTGTGATCTGGTGTAGGTGATGCTGCTCTGGCAGGGGGGCTGGACTGGATGAGCTTTTGAGGTCCCTTCCAGCCCCTAACATTCTGTGATCCAGAAGGATTGCTAAGGGAGGCTGCTAGCACAGGCAGCCCCTCAGCAAAGATGCAGAGCACTGGGCCAAGCTTACAGCCACAAAAGGGGGCTCTAATACTGGCCTAGGCTGCCTGCCAAGCCTGAGGATTTGGAAGGTGAAGGAGATTGACCTGTTAGAGAATCTCTCCTGTGGAGAGTAGGTTATCAGATTGAACTGGCAGCTCAGCAATGAAAGCCTGCCTGCGTGCTGTGAAGATAGTGAGTACACAACTTGTCCTTTGCAAGTGCTTTCCCATGTGGCAGATAGAAAGATCTTGCCCTGTAATAAAAATTAGATGATCTTCTGTATTGATTGTGGGAATGTTGCTGCAGGCTGCTCTGAGGGTGTTAAACTGTTTGTGGTTTGTTACATGGGAGGTAGTGCACCAGAAGGTGTCTCAGAAAGAGGCAGCTGAAGATGCAGGGTTCTATTTTTTGGTGTTTTAAGGGAGAATGGTTACAGGGCTGCTTGTGAAATCCCTGAGGTGCCACTTTCTAATGGCTTGGTGAGGCTGCTGCCCAAAGCAGGGCCTTTTTTCAGGGGTTACAGCTGAAGGTGTGCTTAGTGTGGCTGTAGATTTCACAGGATTTCTGCATGGCACAGGTTGGAGCCTCTGGGGGTCATCTAGGGCAGCCCCGCTGCTACAGGAGGGGCAAACACAGCAGCTTGCCCAGGATCACAGTGTCCAGGCAGGTTTGGAACCTCTTCAGAGGAGACTCCACAGCTTCTCTGTGCAGCCTGCTCCAGGGCTTCAAGCACCCTCATCAAAGAAGTTTCTCCTCAAGTTCAGGTGGAATCTCCAGTTTGCACCTGTTGCCCCTTGTCCTGTCACTGGGTGCTACTGAAAAAAGTCTGGCCCCATCCTCCTGATGCCCCCCTGTTAGCTCTTGCTGATCACTGAGAAAATCCTCTTCAGACTGCTCTTCTCCAGTTTAAACAGTCCCAGGTCTCTCAGCCTTTCCTCCTCACAGAGAAGTTCCAGTTCCCTCATCATCATTGCAGCCTCTGCTGGGCTTTCTCCCATCTTTTCTCCATAAAGATAAAGGTAAACTCTTCAGATGAATAATGCTTCCTGATCCACAAAAATGTGTTTACCTGGGGTTCTGTCCTGGATGGGTTTCATCTAGAGCACTAAGGTTGCTTATCAGCTGTCCTCTGTGGGGTTGTACAATCAAATTAATTTGCTCATCCTCTTCTCTTTCTCTGCAGACCTCAACTGCTACAGTTAACATAGTGGTGACTGATGTCAACGACAATGGGCCAGTTTTTGACATGTTTCTGCCTAGAAACCTGTCTGTACAGGAGGAGGAAGCCAATGCTTTTGTTGGGCAAGTCAGGGTAAGTTCTTAACTCTGCAGAGTTTCTTTTATTCCCCAAACTTTGTAGCCTATTAGGAAAGAACAGAAACCAATTGTACAGGTTACAGACATCCCAGGTTTCAAATGCAAACTCTCAGCTGTCATGCATTTATGTTAGCAAAGTCATCTTCTGGGCTCTTAAATATGGAACTGATTTTCTTCTCCATGTTTAGTAGCCAGAAAGGCTTTTTTTGATGCAAAAAAATAGCACATAAAAAACCTGTTTGTGAAGACACACCACTGTAAAATCTTGTTTAGAAGATGTTTACAGTGTTCCACCACCATCACCACCTTTTCACAGAATCACACATCAGGGATTGGAAAAATGATTATCCAGTCCATCCCCCCTGCCAGAGCAGGGTCACCATGACCAGGCAGGTTTTGAATGTCTCCAGAGAAGGTGGCTCCTCAACCCCCCTGAGCAGCCTGTCCCTGCGTTTTGTCAGCCTCACAAAGTTTTCCCTTCTGTTCCCATGGCACCTCCTCTGCTCCAGCTTCCACCCAGTGCCCCTTGTCCTAGCATTGCACATCCCTGAGCAGACCCTGGCTCCATCCTCCTCACACTTGCCCCTCACATCTTTCTACACATGAGTGAGGTCACCTCTCAGTCTCCTTCTACCCAGGCTAAAGAGACTCAGTTCCCTCAGCCCTTCCTCATAAGGCAGGTGTTCCACTCCCTTCAGCATCTTTGTGACTCTGACTTTCCAAGGGCTTGTAGTGATAGGGTGATGGGGAATGGCCTTAAGCTGGGAGAGGGCAGATTTAGACTGGAGATGAGGAAGAAATTCTTGACAGTGAGGGTGGGGAGACACTGGAACAGGTTGCCCAGGCGGTTTGTGGATGCCTCTTCCCTGGAAGTGTTCAAGGCCAGGTTAGAGGAGGCCTTGAGCAGCCTGGGCTGATGGGAGGTGTCCCTGCCCATGGCAGGGGGGTAGAACTAGATGGTCTTGGAGCTCCCACCCAACCCAAATCGTTCTGTGACTCTCTGATTTTCCTATCATTCTGCACAAGTACCACATGGATATAAAACTGTCACTCATCTAGAACATTTTAAGGCCATGATGGGGAAATCCAGTTAAGCTGTCAAACAAATAATTGATTACCTGTTATAACAGGAGATAGTGCTTCAGGGTATTGTTAATCTGAGGGGTCTGAGGCTGTGCACATTCTTATAACATATGCAGGGCTTCTGGACTGCCACAGGTGAAAGAAAGAAGCATGAATTGATCTGTGAGGAGTGTCTGAGGGAGCTGGGGTTGCTCAGTCTGGAGAAAAGGAGGCTGAGGAGAGACCTCATTGCTCTCTACAGCTCCCTGGAGGGAGGTTGGAGCAAGGAGGGGGAAACCTCTTCTCCTTTGTGTCAAGCAACAGGATCAGAGGCAATGGTTTCAAACTGTGCCAGGGGAGGTTCAGGCTTGATGTTAGGAAATATTTCTGCACCATTCCATGGGAATGGTCTGCCCAGGGCAGTGCTGGAGTCACCATCCCTCAGGGTGTTCAAGCAAAGTGTGGACCTGGTGCTTAGGGACATGGTTGAGTGTTGACCCTTCAGTGCTGGGTCAAAGGATGGACTGGATGAGCTTCGAGGTCTCTTCCAGCCAGATGTTTTCTGTGAGTCTGTGAATTAGCTTTGGTTTTCCTAACTAATAGTTGAATATAATTAGAGTCATAGAGTGATAGGGGTTGGAAAGAACCTCTGGAGATCATCAAGTCCAACCCCCATACCACACCCAGCCTTTGTGCTAACTCAGCACTGAAGGAACTCTGAAACTTCGTGCTTATCAATACTTCAAGGGTGGGTAGCAGGAGGATGGGACCAGGCTGATTTCAGTAGTGCCCAGTGACAGGACAAGGGGTAACAGGCACAAACTTGAACATAAGAAGTTCCACCTGAACATGAGGAGGAACTTCTTTAATGAGAGGGTGACAGAGCACTGGAGCAGGCTGCCCAAAGGGGGTGTGTCTGTGTGTGTGGAGTCTCCATCTCTGCAGACGTTCCAAACCCACCTGGATGTGTTTCTGTGTGGCATGGCATGTTTGAAGGGTCCCTGTAAACCCCTACCCTTCTGTGATTCTGTGATTGCTTTGGGGTTTTGCCATCATGTTCAACTTATGTGCTCTTTTTTTCATGTTGCATCTGCAAATGTGCCAACATGCAATTTCCTGTTGGTACCAGATAGCTTCAAAACCATTTTGTGTTTTGCTGGGTGCCCTTAAGGTGCAATAATCTTCTCCAATGCTAGTCTGGGTCTGTTTTTAGCTTGAATGGAGGTGTGAAATGAAATAAAATAAGTTCTTGCAACAGAAGCTCTCTGTCTCAGACATTAGTGTAATTTCTAAGTTCTGTTGAACTGGAAATATTTAATGAAGCCTTGTGATAGCTTATTCCTACTTGAGGAATGACAGAGGCTGGTTTTATCACTTCTTGTCATGTTTATCTCAAGGCCCATTTCCCACTCACTGGATGGAAAAAGCTTTCTCTGGATAGCACAAGCACTGGATGTATTTTCTACCATTTCATATTCACAAATTCAAACAATACTGAAAAAAACAAAAGGGAGTGATTTCATCATCTGGATTTTTTTTTCCTGGCTTTAGTGAAATTACTGAAATAATGAAATCACAGAGTGGTGTCCAACTGTCAACCTAAAACCACCATGGCCCCAGGTGCCATGGCCACATGTTTCCTGAACACCTCCAGGGGTGGTAACTCCACCACCTCCCTGGGCAGCCTCTTCCAATCCCTGACCACTCCTGCAGTGAAGAAATTTTTCCTAATCTCCAGCCTAACCCTCCCCTGGCACAATTTCAGGCCATTTCCTCTCCTTCTATCACCTAAGACTAGGGAGAAGAGACCACTTGGTATCTGTAATTGATAGAAGAGAACTAATTTCCTTTAAGTGCTCTTCTGTGAACAAGAGAGGACAGCAGAATGCAACCAAGAGCACTTTAAGAGCCTGACTGGTGAGAGAAGTAGCTTCAAATCCAAATGTTGCCTTTTATGTTCAAGACTCTATTCTAATGCTGATGTTCTCTAATGAGGTGGGCTGATGAGGGGAGTCAGCAGTCTAGAGAAAGGACAGAACTAACTGTAAAGAGGATTAATTTATTAGAGGGATGCTTGGAAGCCCAGCTGAATGTGGAGATGTTAAGCAACATGTTTGGTTTAGAAAGCTTTGGGGATTTGTTGTGGTTTAAGCTTTCCCAGTGTCCAAAAGCCCAAATAGAAGAGATTTAGATTGCCTCCCCTCTCCCTTTTTATCCAGCAGGGAAAAGCAAATTAGGCAGGAGAAAAAAAGAGGTAAAATCATGAGAGAAAGAGTCTGGAATCGATTTGGAAGTAAAAAGGTTAAGTTTAACAAAATACAAAAGGCATTTGAGTAAAAGGAAAGTTACAAAGATATAAGGAAAAAGGGTAAATAAAAATATATACAAAGCCAGGCACAGCTGGCAAAGAATTCTCTGAGTGCAATGTGGATCCTCTTTAGATGCAGTCCTTAAGAGCCTGGAGCAGTGTGGAACAGCCTCTCAGGTAGGTGAGGGCAGGAGCAAGAGAGAGAAGCAGTAAATGTCTCCCCTTAAAAAAGCTGTGGATAGGAAGTGGGAGTAGAATAGACTTTGACCCAGGGACCCCTCCCCTGGGAGGTGGGACCAAGTCTCTCTGCCTACCTGGGTCAGGTTTCTTTGTCCACCTGAGACTAGGTTCTTTTCAGCCCACCCCCCTCCTGGGCTGGGTGTAACCTGGCAGAGGGTTATTTTGCTAGGGTGTGTATTCATTGGGTTAATCTCTTGAGTTGCTTGATCATATCATTGCCATTCAACACAGTCATCAGAGAAGCAACATTGCTAATGATAGAATTGTTCAGGCTGGAAAAGACCTTTAAAGTTCATCAAGTCCAACACTGCAGAGTCTGCTGCTAGACTGTGTCACTCAGCACCACATTACACTGTTTTAAATCCTTCCAGGGATAGTGACTCCACCACAGCCCTGGACAGCCTGTTCCAGGGCTTGACAACCCTTTAGGGGAAGAACTTCTTCCTAATATATCACCTAAACCTCCCCTGGTACAACTTGAGGCTATTTTCTCTTGTCCTGTCACTTGCAGCTTGAGAGAAGAGACCAATATCCACCTGGCTCCTTTCTGGTGGTTGTAGTGAGTGAGGTTTGATCTTTCAAGGCAAAACAGGCAATGCAAGTCTCTAAGTTGGGGATCTGGTTCTGTGCCAGCTTGAAGAACTGTTGTCTATTTTTGAGTGTTCCAACATGATTCACTCTTGTAGGAGGTTCACCAGTCCATTAAATCATGGGGTTTGCAGCTGTGAGCTTTCCCATTTTCAGTTATTTTAATCTCTGTTTTCTTGTAGCATTTAACTCTTCTTACTGGGGAGTCTTAGTTGGGGTCACATTTAATTGGTTTTCTGAACTAACCCTGCGGATGCACTGGAATTAGCACTGACTGTGAAAAGTTATTATCAAAGGGTTCCTATCTTGTCTAATGGCTAAAATATGTCAGCATTTTGTACCCTGAGCATATGGTAATGCTTTTAAGCTAGCCAGTTGATTATGAGATGATAAGATGGTGTGACTGGGTGGTTCAGTAAGATGCTTTTGCTTCTGAAAAGCCCCTGGAGGATATGCACAAAACCTGGGGTGTTTCCAAAAGGGCATGTAAGTGTGCAGATGACATTAAATTGGGTGCCAGTGTAGATCTGCTTGAGGGTAGGAAGGCTCTGCAAGGAGATCTGGCCAGGCTGGATCGATGGCCTGAGGTTAGTTATATGAGATTAACAAAGCCAAGTGCTGGATCCTGCACTTGGGTCACAACAACCCTAGGAAGGCTCCAGGCTTGGGGCAGAGTGGCTGGAAAGTTGCCCTGCAGAAAAGGACCTGGGGATGCTGGTTGACAGCAGCTGAAGATGAGCCAGCAGTGCCCAGGTGGCCAAGAAGGCCACCAGCAGCCTGGCCTGGAACAGGAGTAGTGTGGCCAGGAGGAGTAGGGCAGGGATCACGCCCCTGTGCTGGGCACTGGTGAGGCTGCACCTTGAATCCTGGGTTCAGCTTTGGGCCCCTCACTCCAAAAAGGACTTTGAGGGCCTGGAATGTGTCCGGAGAAATGCAACAAAGCTGCTAAAGGGTCTGGAGAACAGGGCTGGGGAGGAGCAAATCCTTCTGAAGGAAGGAAAGAATCTTAAACTGAGAGGAAACTTTCAGACTTCTGTGTATTATTTAGGTTTCCTCCTTAAAATATTTTAAATTACAAGATGTCAAATGTTTCAAATCTTAATGGCCTCATGCTGCATCTGGGGAGATGTTAATTTTGCCCTATGAACCCAAACAGTAATCTCACCAAAAAAATAAACTACAAAATTCAGTTAAGCCCTCCCACCCCCACACTCTGTTTCCTGCTTGACACAACTGAGGGGCTTGGGAATCTTTTAAACTCATAACAGTAAATAAACTACTAATAACAAACCCATTAAACCCATCATCATAATAATTAAAAAAATCATTATCATTGATGAGAACAAGGCTGCAACTCCCACCACCACGACCCTCTTCATCCTCCAACACCATTTCCATCCCTCCCTCAAGCTGCAGTTTTTGGCTGGAATACTGAAGAGGCTGTTGGAGATCAGGAGCTTTTCTAGGAGCGGAAAGGGATCATGGGGATCACAGAATCACAGAATGTTAGGGTTGGAAGGGACCTCCAGAGATCATCAAGTCCAACCTCTCTGCCAAACCAGGATCATAAAATGATAGAATCATAGAATCAGTCAGGGTTGGAAGGGAGCACAAGGCTCAGCCAGTTCCAACCCCCCTGCCATGAGCAGGGACACCTCACACTGCATCAGGCTGGCCAGAGCCTCATCAAGTCTGGCTGTAAACACCTCCAGGGATGGGGCCCCAACCACCTCCCTGGACAACCCATTCCAGGCTCTCACCACTCTCATGGGGAAGAACTTCTTCACATCCAGCCTGAATCTCCCCACTTCCAGCTTTATTCCATTCCCCCCCAGTCCTGTCACTCCCTGATAGCCTAAAAAGTCCCTCCTCAGCTTTCTTGGAGCCCTCTTCAGATACTGGAAGGCCACAAGAAGGTCTCCTGGGAGTCTTCTCTTCTCCAGACTGAACAACCCCAACTCTCTGTGTGTCCTCGTAGGAGAGGTGCTCCAGCCCTCTGCTCATCCTCGTGGTCCTTCTCTGGATACCTTCCAGCATGTCCAGATCCCTCTTGTAATAGGGGCTCCAGAACTGGATGCAGTATATCACTTAGGGCATGCTGTGCAGGAATGCATCCATGTGGGTTTTGAAAAGCTCCAGAGAGGGAGACTCCACCACCTCTATGGGCAGCCTGCTCCAGGGCTTCATCAACCTCACTGAAAAGAAGTGTCTCCTCCTGTGGAGGTGGAACTTGTAGCCATTGTTCTAGCTTGTAGCCCTTGTTCCAACTTGTAGCCATTGTTCCTTTCTAGCCTGTACCCATTGTTCCTTGTCATATCACTGGGCACCAACAAAAGGTGCTTTCTCTCCCTGATGCTGGGAATGACAACAGGCTCTGCTCCCCAGACTCATCCACCAGCAAGCTCCTTGGCTCTACTTGGCTCCTACTGCCTTTTAGCACTGCTGGTAGAAATGGGCAACTCATTCCTGTCCTCACAGGGAGCAGTGAACTGACTCAGTAAATACCAACTGACTTGATGGATAACAAGCAGAAAGTTTAAGCAGCCACAGACCTGCCTCCAGTCACTCCTCTCACTCTGGAGACCAGCTGCCCACCACCCAGGTTTGGGTCAGAGGAGGTTCAAGTTGCTTCCAGCACCAGGGCAAAGCTTTGTCTGGATCATAGGTCCCCAAAGAAGACCTGAAAGAAAATTTAATCTGAGGGAAGCCAGGCTGGTGGCAAAGAAGTGTTTCAAGTGTTGCAGCTTTAATGAGGAGGTAGTTGTCCTGTTTGCCTCTGCTCTGCAGACAAGTATGAATAACAATTTCTTTTGCTGTTTGCCAGCTCCAGCAGTCTGAGCTGAGTAGAAATCCTCAATTAACCTGCTGAAATCCTGTAACCCACAGTGAGCAGAGTTGTGGATATTAGGAGGAGGTTTCTTTTGAAAAGAATGATAATGGTGTAATTAATATTGTTGACATTTAAGCCCTTGTCATTATATTTCACAGTTAATGATCCTTCAAGAGAGATTTTGGTAATTCAGAGCTCCTGGAATTGTTTCCAAGCTGTTGGAGATGGAGGAAGATGATTTGTTACTGTGGAATGCTGTTGGTTTATATTCAGGAGGGTTTCTTCACATAGGTGGGAATGCAAATTTAAACTTAGCACAGCAGGTAAAGGCTACATCCTTGGAGAGCAGAGAATCATTGAATTGCTTTGGCTGGAAAAGACTTCTAAGATCACTGAGTCCAACCATCAACCTAACACCACCATGGCCATTAAAAGATGTCCCAAAGTGCCACTTTCACACATTTCTTGAACACTTCAGGGAAGGTAACTCCACTACCTCCCAGGCAGCCTGTTCCAATCCCTGACCACTCTTGCAGCAAAGAAATTGTTCCTAATCTCTAATTCAAACCTAATGTCCAAACTGAACCTCCCCTGGCACAGATTCAGGCCATTTCCTCTTGTTCTATCAACTGATATGAGGGAGAAAAGACCAACCCCACCTCACTCCAACTTCCTTCCAGGGACTTGTAGAGAGCAATGAGGTCTCCCCTCAGCCTCTTCTCCAGATTAAACAACAAATTTGTGTGTCCCCACCTAGATCATTGTAGAATCAGGGAATTGTTCAAGTTGGAAAAGACCTCCAAAATCATCAAGTCCAACCATCAACCCAGCACCACCATGGCCACTAAACCATGTCTCCAAGTGCCATGGCCACACATTTCATGAACACCTTCAGGGATGGTGACTCCACCACCTCCCTGAGCAGCCTATTCCAGTGCCTGACCACTCTTGCAGCAAAGACATTTTTCCTAATCTCTAAGTCAAACCTCCCCTGGCACAATTTCAGGCTATTTCCTCTTGTTCTAGGGAGAAGAGATCAAGTCCCACCTCACTATGACCTCCTTTCACCACCTCCCTGGGCAACCTGTTCCAGTGCCTGTGACCACTCCTGCAGGAAAGAAATTTTCCCCAGTATCCAACCTAATAATGATATCTGCAGTAAAAGTGGGATCTCTTTTCAGGGGGATCAAGTGATGCTTGATCTGTATTCCTAGGGTTCCAGGTTTGCTTTATCCTGCAGCACTTTCTAAGTTAGCCTGGTGAGAGACTGAAATAAGAGGAGTCATGTGGGTTGGAGCAGTTAGTGAAATAGCAGCAGTTACTGGAGGCTATTCAGAGGCTTTTCCTAATTCTGGATAAATACTTAGAGATGAGAGAAGTAGAAGCATGCCTGACCTCTTTCTGTACCTCTTGGGGTTGGTTTGTTTCCTTTTTTTTTTTTTTTCCTTTTTGAGTCTAATTTATACTCTTGGAGGTGCTCTCAGATTCAAATAGAATAAATTGACCAATCAGATGAGTGGGGTTGATCCCTCCCCTCTAATCTGCTCTTGTGAGACCCCATCTGCAGCACTGCTTCCACTTCCTGTGCCCCCCACACAACAAGGAGATGCAACTGTTAGAGTGGGTCCAGAGGAGGCCACCAAGATGATCAGAGGGCTGGAGAACCTCTCCTGTGGGGACAGGCTGAGAGAGTTGGAGGTGTTCAGCCAGGAGAAGAGATGGCTCCAGGGAGACCTTAGAGCAGCCTTGCAGTCCATGAGGAGGGCTGCTGGAGAGCTGGGGAGGGACTTTTTGTAGGGCTTGTAGTGGTGAGACATGAGGGAATGGATTGAAGCTGGAAGAGAGAAGACTGAGACTGGATGTGAGGAAGAAATTCTCTACAGTGAGGGTGGGGAGATGTTCCAGCACATCCAGAGCCTTCTTGTAATAGGGGCTGCAGAACTGGACACAATACTCCAGGTGGGGCGTCAGCAGCGTGGAGCAGTGGTGCTGGAGGATGTTCTCACCACCTCCAGTGTTTGAGAGTCAGTGACAATAATATTGTCCTGGCTTTGGATCTTTTCAGCTACTCCTGACATTTCTTTT
Organism: Indicator indicator; assembly: GCF_027791375.1. Taxonomy (NCBI): domain Eukaryota; kingdom Metazoa; phylum Chordata; class Aves; order Piciformes; family Indicatoridae; genus Indicator; species Indicator indicator. Next base: position 39,335,067 of record NC_072016.1, read on the forward strand.
TGCTGGATCCTTCTTCTTTATTTGGGTTTTTTGTTTTTGTTCTTGGTGCCTGTGGTGTCCCTCTCCCTGTGACCACTGAGGGCGGTTTTGCCCGCAGCAATCACCCCTGTTGTGGCCACAATTCTTCTGTGAGCAACACCTGCAAGGCTGGGAGGAGACATCTGCCTGTACACAGATCTGTTGCTCCTTCTAAGATCTGCTGTCATCTGGTGGCCCTTTGCCAACTCAGTCTTCAGCTTCTAGTCTCTTGCAATGCAATGTGCAAATTGGTGAGGGTGAATGGGGGTTGAAAGCCTGGTTGTGATGCACTGGGAGCAGGAGTGTGCACTCACCTCTCTGTGACCACCAGGTTGAGGGAGCTTCTCCTCTCACTCTACTCTGCCCTAATGAGGCCATGTCTGGAGTACTGGGTCCAGGTCTGGGCTCCCCAGTTCAAGAGACAGGGAGCTACTGGAGAGAGTTCAGTGGAGGCTGCAAAGCTGCTGAGGGGCCTCTGTGAGGAGGAAAAGCTGAGAGCTTTGAGGCTGTTGAGCCTGGAGAAGAGCAGCCTGAGAGGGGATCTGAGCAATGCTCAGCAAGAGCTAAAGGACCTATGGGAGGCAAGAGGATGGGGCCAGACTCTTTTTAAGTGGTAGGACAAAGAGGAATGGGCAGAAATTGGAACCCAAGGAGGTTCCATGTGAACATCAGGAAAAATTTCTGCCCAGTGAGGGTGCTGGAGCCCAGGCTGCTTGTTGTAGTGTGGTGGGCTGAAATTCCCTTCCCTCATTAACACCACCAGACTAGCTCAGTTCAGAGGCAAATGAAGCTGTATTTACAAAGCAAAAACTGCAGTCTACAATGGAATGCAATGAATATGTACACTGCTCAGAGAGGTTGTGAAGTCTCTTGCTCTGGAGAGCTTCCAGACCCACCTGGACATTGTGATCCTGGGCATCCTTCTTTAGCAGGGTGGTTTGACTAGGTGATTCCCAAAGGTCCTTTCCAACCCCCACCATGCTGGGATTCCATGAAACTACTCCATGGAGCTGCTGCCCATGGACTTTGAGATCTATGAAATCATTTCCAGGTGGAAAGAGTTAATTTTGTATTCCCTTGGGATAGGGTTCTTTTAGAAAGCAGATTAAACTCTTTTTCTTTCATAGCCATAAAAAGCACATGATCTCATTTCAAGTTTGTAGTGACAAAATTCATAGAGATCTTAAATGGTGAAAGCCAGCTAATTTGCTAAAATATAGCACTTTCTGAAAGCTTTTTTTCACAATCAAACCCACTTAGATTCCTTAAAATCATTTCATTCCATTGCAAAAACAAAGGGGGTGCACAATCCCAGGGCTGTCCACAGGGCTTGAGGAACCTGTGGGGAAAGCTCAGACACAGCTGATCCCATCTGGTTCCACTTGGCTCCAGCCAGCTCCACTTTTCCAGGGGGCACAGCTCAGCCCATCAGTACCTCTGAGAGAACAGAATTAAAGGGCAACAAGCATCCCAGAAGTGAGAAGCAGCCCTGCTAGCACTGACGAGAAGAGGAGGAAGAAGATCCAGCAGTGTGCTCAGGTGGCCAAGAAAGCCACCAGCAGTCTGGTGTGGGTCAGCCATAGTGTGGCCAGCAGGAGCAGGGCAGTGCCCCTGTACTGGGCACTGGTGAGGCTGCACCTCAAATGCTGGGTTCAGCTTTGGGCCCCTCACTCCAAGAAGGCCATTGAGGGGCTGCAGCATGTCCAGAGGAGGGCAGCAAAGCAGGTGAAGGGTCTGGAGAAGAGGGCTGGTGAGGAACAGCTGAGGGAACTGGGGGTGTTTAGTGTGGAGAAGAGGAGGCTGAGGGGAGACCTCATTGCTCTCTACAGCTCCCTGAGAGGAGGTTGGAGTGAGGTGGGGGTTGGTCTCTGCTCCCTAGTCTTAGGTGATAGAATGAGAGGAAATGACCTGGAATTGTGCCAGGGGAGGGTTTGGTTGGAGATTAAGAAGAATTTTTTTGCTGCAAGAGTGGTCAGGGATTGGCATAGGCTGCCCAGCGAGGTGGTGAGGTGGCTCTCTGTGGAGGTATTCATGAAATGTGTGGCCATGGCACTTGGGGATGTGGTTTCATGGCCATGGTGGTGTTGGATTGATGGTTGGACTCGGGGATCTTGGAGGTCTTTTCCAACCACAACAATGTTGTGATTACAAGGGGAGCTCCTGGTGCCTGAGCTGACTCCCTGCAGCCCATGGGGAGGCTCTGTTGGGGCAGGGAAAGGTTGTCCTGGGGTTTAAAAGGTCTCTGCTGTGTGATACAGGGGGATGGGCAGGAGGAAAGAGCCCTGGCCTGGGCTTGCCAGCCACCACACAACATCCTGGCCTTTCCAAGGCTCTTGGGGGCATACAACTGTACAGTGCTTGCACAACCTTGTTACAAGCTCTCAGCTTTGCCCTTCTCATCAGTGGCTTCGCTTCTGCAGAGTGGTTAACACACAACACTGCCTGAGCAACAAGATGGTGGCAGGAGTTGTCTCTGGTGGAAGACCACTGTTCAGAAAGCTTGGAGAGAAGCTGAATTATTTGTTTTGTCTAACAGATAATTGGGGAATCCATAAATCCATGTCCACAGGTGGTGGAGTCTCCAGCTCTGGAGACACTGACAACCCATATGAACTGTCAGGGTTGGAAGGGACCTCAAGGACCATCCAGTTCCAACCCCCCTGCCATGGGCAGGGGCACGTCACAGTACATCAGGTTTGCTCACAGCCACATCCAGCCTGGCCTTGAAAACCTCCAGGGATGAGGCTTCCATCACCTCCCTGGGCAACCTGTTCCAGTGTCTCACCACCCTGATGGGGAAAAACTTCTTCCTAACATCCAATCTGCATCTATGCACTTCTAGTTTTGCTCCATTCCCCCAAGGTAAATTCCCACACCATGTTCCTGTGTGAGCTTCTCTAGGTGAACCTGCCTTGGCAGGGGGGTTGGATTCAGTCTCCAGAGGTCCCTTCCAACCCCTTTGATTCTGTGCTATGGTAGACATTTTAGTGGATCAAGAGCAGCACCCTGCTGTTTGAGGGCTCGGTTGGAGCCCCCATCTGGAATCTGAGAGTTGTAGGAACACAGGCCTAAGATGTATGAAAATGCCCAGAGCTGATGCTTGTCTTCAGGTGCCTTTGGCTGGCTTCTCACCAGGGTTTTTGGTGGCTCCCTAATGATTTTAATTGGGTTGAACACTGATGATTTGGCTGCCACTCTGCGTGGAAACAAATCCAGATTTGCTTTATCCTGCAGCACTTTCTAAGTTAGCAGCACCTGGAAAAGATGTTGATGCCCAAGGGTGTACACAAATGAGTTTACAACAGACAGTGATGTTGTTAAGAAGCAAATTTCAAAGCCTGATGCGTATTTGAAAGTCATTCTAATTTGTTTTAATTAAAAAAGTATATATCTGTAGGTTTGGCTATTGAAAACCATAGCTCCAAATTCATCTGGGCTTATTCTCATCATTTCCAATAGCAGCAATATTTCAAAGGATCCTTGGAGAACTTCGTGGCCTTTTTTGTTTGTTTGCTTGCTTATGGTATCTCTTTAATTGCTGTGAAATATCTTTGTGTTAAATTAGAGGCTAAGTCTGAGGGCTCATATCATGTGTGTGTTGGAGATGAAGTCTTATGAAGGTGAATTGTGCTGTTGGGGCCCCCAACACAAGAAGGACATGGACGTGATGGAGTGGGTCCAGAGGAGGACCACAAAGGTGATCAGAGAGCTGGAGCACCTCTCCTATCAAGACAGGCTGAGAGAGTTGGGTCTGCTCATCCTGGGGGAGAAAAGGCTTCAGGGAGACCAACATTTCAGTATAGGAAAGAGACTTCCAGGAAGGCTGCGGAGGAACTGTTTAGAAGGATCACAGGATGTGAGGGGTTGGAAGGGAGCTCTGGAGAGCTTCCAGTCCAACCTCCCTGCCAGAGCAGGACCAAAGAGTCCAGCACAGGTCACACAGGAACACATCCAGACAGGGTTGGAAAGGCTCCACAGAGGAGACTCCACAACCTCTCTGGGCAGCCTGCTCCAGGGCTCTGGGACCCTCACAGTGAAAAAGTTCCTCCTCATGTTGAAGTGGAACCTCCTGTGCTGGAGGTTATAGCTATTGCCCCTTGTCATATCCTAGGGCACAAGTGAGCAGAGGCTGTCCCTGTGCCTTCCTTCCTGCCCCCCAGCCCTCAGCTATTGATAGACATTGATCAAATCCTTCTCAGCCTTCTCCTCTGCAGACTGAACAGCCCCAGGGCTCTCAGCCTCTCCTCCACAGGCAGTGCTCCAGGCCCTTCAGCATCTTTGTATCTTTCTGTTGGTCTCTCTCCAGTAGATCCCTGTCCCTCCTAAACTGGGTACACAACTGGATGGAATACTCCAGCTGTGGCCTCAGCAGGACAGAGCAGAGGGGGAGGAGAACCTCCCTGGCTCTGCTGGCCACACTCTGCTGAATGCAGCCCAGGACCCCCTTGGCCTTCTTGGCCACGAGAGCACATTTCTGTCCCAGGATGTTCAGCAACAGGATGAGGGTCAATGGTCTTGAAGTGGAGCAGGGTAGATTTAGGTTGCACATCAGAAGGAAGTTCACAGTGAGGGTAGTGGAACAGGTTGCTCAGGGATGGGACCTCAACCACATCCCTGGAGACATTCAAGCTCAGACTGAGAAGTCAGTCTGGGCAGCCTGCTCTAGCTGGAGGTGTCTCTGCTGCCTGCAGGGGGTTGGACAAGCTGACCTTTGAGGCTCCCTTCCAACCAGAAACACTCTGTGATTCTGATAGTGTCTCATGCAGAAGCTCTTCAACTTACTCTGCATTTCCTCCGCCTTCAGTGTGGCTAAGTGTCTGCTGCTGTATGCTTTACACTTTTCTCTTTGCCTTGGAGATCTTTCTGGTCCAGGCTACCTATTTCTACAGAGAAAACAGAATGGATGGTAACCTCAGCAAGTCTGCCATACATGGAAAGATGCCAGTAAAAAGGAGCTGCCATCCACACACTGGTCCTTATGAAGTTGTAGCCATTACTACTTAACACATTGATGAAAGCAGAGGGACAATTTTTTTCTTATTAATTTATTCTTTTTTTTCCCCATCCATTTATTAATTCAAATTTTAATTACCTTCTAATTGATTCCTAGGAAGATAAATGGTTTCATTACCAAGTCTTCCAGTGAATACCCTCGCTGGAATGAAACACTCAGGGAATGTTTCCTGACAATTGTTCCTGTAACAAAACAGGAAAATTTCTTCTGATCTTCCTCAGATGTCTTGGACCTTCATTTAAAAAGTCCAAGAAATGAAAGAAACTTGCTCACAGAATGCACTTTGAGTTTACATAATGACATTCATCATGCCATAATTTAATTAAGAAGAGGAAAAATAGCAAGCCAGCAGTCAGGCTTTGGGAAGGGCTCTAGGGAAAATATGATTTTTGTTTTTTTTTTTCCCCATTCCTTTAAGGGCATTTAGGTAAAAGCAAGAATTCTTTGGCTGGTACCAGAAATTGAGACTTAGTTAAGTTTGAGAGCAAAGCTCTCAACTCAAAATCTAACTAGTTGTTTTCTGTTGCAATCATCTGCCTCTCCTGAGTGCAGAAGAGTAAGGTAAGGATGTGATAAATACTTATCCAGAGGAGGTCGTGGAATCATAGAGTTGTCAGGGTTGGAAGGGACCTCAAAGCTCATCCCATGGGCAGGGACACCTCACACTACATCAGGTTGCTCACAGCCACATCCAGCTGTGCAAAAACCTCCAGGGATGAGGCTTTCACCACCTCCCTGGGCAACCTGTGCCAGTGTCTCACCACCCTCATGGTGTAAAGCTTCTTCCTCACATCCAGTCTGAATCTCCCCCCTTCTAGTTTTGCTCCATTCCCCCAGTCCTATCACTACCTGACATCCTAAAAGTCCCTCCCCAGCTTTCTTGTATCCCCCTTCAGATACTAGAAGGCCACAATAAGGTCTCCTCAGAAGCTTGTCTTCTCCAGACTGGACAGCTCCAACTCTCTCAGTCTGTCCTCATAGGAGAGGAGCTCCATTCCTCTGCTCATCCTCAAGGCCCTTCTCTGGACACCTTCCAGCATGTCCAGATCCTTCTTATGACAGGAGCTCCAGAACTGGATGCAGTACTCCAGGTGGGGTCTCTCCAGAGTGGAGCAGAGGGGGAGAATCACCTCCCTTGTCCTGCTGGCTCTGCTTCTCTTGGTGCAGCCCTGGATGTGATTGGCTTTCTCTGCTGCAAGTGCTCACTGCTGGCTCATGTTGAGTTTCTCATCCAGCAGCACCCTCAAGTCCTTTTCTTCAGGGCTGCTCTCAAGCCAGTCACTGCCCAGCCTGTATCGGTGCTTGGGATTGCCCCCACCCAGATGTAGGACCTTGCATTTGGTCTTGTTGAACCTCATGAGGTTGTCATGGGCCCACCCTCAAAGATGATCAGAGAGCTGGAGCACCTCTCCTATGGGGACATGTTGAGAGAGTTGGGGTTGTTCAGCCTGGAGAAGGCTCTGGGGAGACATCAGAGCAGCTTTCCAGTACCTGAAGGGGGCCTACATGAACGCCATGAACGACTTCTTACAAAGGCATGGAGTGACAGGGCAAGGGGGGGATGGCTTTAAGCTGGAAGAAGCTGGGTTTGGATTAGACATTAGAAGAAATTCTTCCCCATGAGGGTGGTGATTCACTGGAATTGACTATCCAGCATTGTTGTGGAGGCTTCAAGCCTGTTAAGTGTTCGATGCCAGGTTGGGTGGGGCCTTGAGCAACATGTTCTGGTAGGAGATATACCTGCCTGTGGCAGGGGGCTTGGATTTGGATGATCTTTAAGGTCCCATCCTTTCTAAGAGACTATGATTCTATGCTTTGGCTTTGAAGAACATACTAAACTATAGGAAGTTAAGTAGCTCTTCAGAGAGCAATGAGGATATTGCTAGATGTTATGAAAATGGGAAGTGAAAATCTCTTGTGTGTCTATTTTGTCTTCTGACTACATCCATCATCCATCTGAGCACAGACTCCATAATGATTTAGGCAGCCAAAAAACATCTAAATCAAACAGTCTGGAGAAGAGCAGCCTGAGAGGAGATCTTACAAATGTTTATAAATATCTGAAGGGTAGGGGGCAAGATGGGGCCAGGCTCTTTTCAGTGGTGTCCTGTGATAGGACAAGAGGCAGTGGACGTGAAGTGGAACCCAGGAAGTTCCACTTTGACACGAGGTAAAACTTTTTTGCTGTGAAGGTGCTGGAGGCCTGGAGCAGGCTGCCCAGAGAGGTTGTGGAATCTCCTTCTCTGGAGACTTTCAAGCCCCATCTGGGTGTGTTCTTGGGTGATCTGCCCTGGGTGATCCTGCTTTGGCAGGGGGGGTTGGACTTGATGTCTGGACTTTCCTTCCAACCCCTCCCATTCTATGAAACAGCATAAAATAAAAATTCCCCTCAGCCACCACCTAACCCTGAAGGTACTTCAGCATTCAAAGTATGAGGGCTTGATATTAACAGCATCTGGTTTGTCTTAAGTGCACAGGTGGTTGTCCAAGACTGAGTGGCTAAAGTGTGTGTTTTATCCTGAAATCCAGTTGGGATCCAGCAAACCTACCTTCTGCCACTGCCAATCAGAGAATGGTCTGCGTTGGAAATGACCTCATCTCATTTATCACTGCCCTGGTCTGGGGGAGCTGAATGTAGTTGTAGACCCCTTATAACGAGGTGCTGTGGGATTCAGCACAAAAGCAGAGGGAGGGAGGTTGATGTCAACGACAAATGCCAAACAGCCAGGCAGGCAGGGATTGTACAAGGACTTCTGGGAGGACTTCTGAGATTCTTTCCTCTCTGCATTTCTGGAATCTCCTTGCTATGCAGCGATGGGGTTCGTGCCTTCGTTAGCCACCCAATGGCACCTCGTTGTAAGGGCTCTACAACTATATTCTGCTCCCCCAGACCAGGGGAGCAATAGATGTGATGACCTTTGGAGTTCCCTTCCGACCCAGACCATTCTCTGATTGGCAGTTATAAAAGGTAGGTTTGCTGCCTTGTGCTCTGACTTGTGCTGCCCTCCCTGCCCTTCCCCAGAGGCATGGCCCTTGGGTTTGAAGCATGCATTGAACCGTGGTTCTCCTCCCCTTTCCTTCAGGCCACAGACGCAGACGCTGGGGTCAATGGCCAGGTGCACTACAGCCTGGCCAACTTCAACAACCTCTTCCGCATCACAGCCAACGGCAGCATTTACACAGCAGTGAAGCTGAACAGAGAAGAGAGAGACTACTACGAGCTCCTGGTGAAAGCCACGGATGGGGCTGTGGACCCTCGCCATTCCACCCTGACCTTAGCCATCAAGGTGCTGGATGTTGATGACAACAGCCCTGTTTTTACCAACGCCTCCTACACTGTCTGCGTGCCAGAAAACCTCCCACCGGGCACTGTCTTCCTGCAGATCGAGGTAAGAGGGCATCGTGGAGGAGTGGAGATGTTTGCTGTGCAATAATATCACAGTCTCACAGTATATCAGAAGTTGGAAGGGACCTCAAGAGATCGTCAGGTCCAACCCCCCTGCCAGAGCAGGATCACTTAGGGTAGTCTGCACAGGAATGCATCCAGGTGGGTTTGGAAAGTCTCCAGAGAAGGAGACTCCACAACCCCCCTGGGAGCCTGTTCCAGTGCTCTGTCACCCTCACTGGAAAGAAGTTTCTCCTCATGTTGAGGTGAAATCTTCTATGTTCTAGTTTGAATCTGTTGTTCTTTGTCTTATCACTGTGAACCACTGAAAAGAGCCTGGCCCCCTCCACTTGACACTCACCCCTCAGCTATTGATAGACATTGATCAGATCCCCTCTCAGTCTTCTCTTCTCCAGACTAAACAGCCCCAGGGCTCTCAGTCTCTCTTCATAGGGGAAATACTCAAGTCCCCTAATCATCCTCATGGTTCTCTGTTGAATTCTCTCCAGCAGGCCTCTGTCTTTCTTGAACTGGGGAGCCCAAAAGTGGACACAGTACTGAAGGTGTGATCTCATCAGGGCAGAGTAGAGAGGTAGAAAGGTAGTGTCTGAGTTTAGAGGAGGACAGATGCTCTCTTGCCCCAGAAGGGGAGTAAGAAGAATGCTCACACAGATGGATTGGATAGTCACAGAAAGTTTAAGTGGAAAAGCAGTTCACACACACAGAATCACACAGAATCAACCAGGTTGGAAGAGACTTCCAAGATCATCAAGTCCAGGTGATCACCCAACCCTAACTAATCAACCAGACCATGGCACTGGGTACCTCATCCAGACTCTTCTTAAACACCTCCAGGGATGTCGACCCCTGCACCTCCCTGGGCAGCCCATTCCAAGGGCAATCTCTCTTTCTGTGATGAATATCTTTCTAAGATCAATCCTAAACTTCCCCTTATACAGCTTGTGTTCTGTTGTTCTGTTGCTGCTTGCCTGGGAGAAGAGACCAACCCCCACCTGGCTACAGCCTCCCAGCAATAAGGTCTCCCCTGAGCCTCCTCTTCTCCAGGCTAAACACCCCCAGCTCCCTCAGCCTCTCCTTGTAGACCCCTCCCCAGCCTTGTGCTCCAGACCTCTCCCCAGCTTTGTTGCCCTTCTCTGGACATGTTCCAGCATCTCAACATCTTTCTTAACCTGAGGGGCCCGGAACTGGACGCAGCACTCCAGGGGTGGCCTAAGCAGTGCTGAGCACAGGGCCAAAGAGGCCTCTGATCCTCCCCCATCATTACCAGGTAAGAGAGAGTCTCTCTCCCACAAGAGCAGAGAGGGAAGAAAGAGAAAGGCAATAACTTTGCTGCCAGATTTATAAGGGTAGAAATAGACTATTTTCTTTGTCCACCCACCAGACTGGACACTGGAGGTCTCAACTCTGCAGCTTCTTTTTGGAGGCAGCCCTGTGAAGAAGGACCAGGGAGTCCTGGTGGATAAGAAGTTCTGCCTGGGACAGCAATGTGCCCTGGTGGCCAAGAAGGCCAATGGGATCCTGGGCTGCATTCAGAAGAGTGTGGCCAGCAAATCCAGGGAGGTTCTCCTCCCCCTCTACTCTGGCCTCGTGAGGCCTCACCTGGAATATTGCATCCAGTTCTGGGCTCCCCAGTTCAAGAGGGACAGGGATCTGCTGGAGAGAGTCCAATGGAGGGCTACAAGGATGCTGAAGGGCCTGGAGCACTGCTCCATGAGGAAAGGCTGAGAGCCCTGGGGCTGTTTAGTTTGGAGAGAAGACTGAGAGGGGATTTAATAAATATTTATAAATATCTGAGGGCTGGGGGTCAAGAGGGAGGGGACAGGCTCTGCTCACTTGCACCCTGGGATAGGACAAGGGGCAGTGGACATAAACTCCAGCACAGGAGGTTCTACCTCAACATGAGGAGGAACTTCTTCACTGTAAGGGTCACAGAGCACTGGAACAGGCTGCCCAGAGAGGTTGTGGAGTCTCCTTCTCTGGAGACTTTCAAGTCCCATCTGGATGCATTCCTGTGTGACCTGTGCAAAACCCAAATGAAAACTGAAGTTGTTTGCAGTAGGTTATGTGCTTGACCTCCAGCAGGGGTTTGGTGTGAGACTTTGCTGGGTTTGAAGTAATTTTGTTTTCTTGTGTGGCACGCTGTAGGCAAAGGACGTGGATCTTGGCTCTGAAGTTAGCTATCGGATCCGGACGCAGGAAGCACTGCAGTATTTTGCCCTGGACAAGCACACAGGAGAGTTATCTCTTGTGAAGTCCTTGGATTATGAATCATTCTCTGACACAGAGGCAACCTTCACTTTTCTGGTGGAAGCCTTCGACAGCAAGGGCACTATGCCTCCTGGGCTCGCCACCGTCACGGTCAGGGTGAAGGTAAGAGGAGTAACTTGTCTGCGGGTCTCATCCTCTCCTACTTGTTACTAAATACTTCATCAACCCCTGCTGGTGTCCTGATGAACCACAGTACACTGCAGTCCTGCTTTTTCACTGGTTTTCTTTTCATAGAGTCATAGAATTGTTTGTGTTGGAAAAGACCTCCAAGGTCATCGAGTTCAACCTTCAACCTAGGACCACCATGGCCATTAAACCATGGCCCAAAGTGCCATGGCCACAGCTTTCTTGAACACCTCCAGGGATGGGGACTCCACCACCTCCCTGGGCAGCCTGTTCCAATGCCTGGCCACTCTTTCAAGAAAATCTTTTGCTAACCTCCAGCCTAACCCTCCCCGGCACAATTTCAGGTCACTTCCTCTCATTCTGTTACCTGATACTAGGGAGAAGAGAGCAACCCCTAGTTGGCTTCAACCTCCACACCAGCACCCAGTCCAGGGGCATGATCACTTCCCTACTCCTCCTGGCCACACCATGGCTGATCTAAGCCAGGATGCTGGTGGCCTTCTTGGCCACCTGAGCACACTGCTAGCTCATCTTCAACTGGCTGTCAATCAACATCCCCACACTTTACAACAGCTGTGATTTCTTTGCTCTGTGCAGCTGGGTAGTGAAGTCTTGGATGACAGGTTCATGAAGGACACAAATACCTGACACATTTACAAACCTCCAGTGCTCTCAGCCCTCTGAAAGGCTGAAATCAGTGCCAAATGGGTCTGTTTGCAGGAATGACACCATGTCTCATTTTAAATTACAGGTTGAGAGCTTTATGAACCACTGGGGTGTGCTGAGTGCTGCTATGGCACACCATGTCCTGCGTTTCATTTTCTGCTGCACAAAGATACAGAGCTGCAAAGGAGCAGGCTTGTTTAGTGCCAAGGATTGGGTTTTATGCAGGGAGTTAACAGCATGACCCCTGGTTTCCATCTATCTCACCTGTAATATGGGAATAATATTTGGTAGCCATCCCCAAATGAAAAGCATTTGTAGCTGAAACATTAGCACTTACCCATCCTGATTTGGTAGAGTCCAAGAGGAGAGAATCTTCTGGATGCTGTAACTTGTACCTCCTTGTGATGATAAAGGTGCACTTCTGGAATAAGCCAAGTCCTTACCTGCAGTTGTTTCTTCATCCAGAAGAGTTTTTTCACCCCATGAGAACAGTTAGACACTGGAGTAATCTCCCAGGGGAAGTGGTGGATTCCCATTGGACAGTTTCCAGACTCAGCTCAACAGGGTGCTGGGTCATCTCATTTCAACTACACTGTCACCTAGAAAGGTTGGACCAGATGATCCTTGGGGTCTCTTCCAGCCTGGCATGCTGTGATTTTAGTTGAAGAACTGTGAGCTGTGGGAGAGAAGAGAGTTTAATTACTCTTGTTTCAGCTAAGAAGCAGAAATTGTGGCAGAAACAAAAGCCCAGCTCCAAAATGTGAACTTCATCTCTGCCAGCTTTCCTTTGAATGTGAGTCTGCAGAAGGCATTTCTCATCTCTGAATCAGCCTGGGGTTCAGCTCAGTGAGTATCTGCAGATGCTGTGAATTGCCACATGATTTTGAGTAATTCTGTTTGTCAGTCTCTACTGAGCTCAGAATTCTTTTGAAGGACAGGAAATGTCTCCTGTTATTAGCTTTGATGACAACATTAGGCTTCCACAATACCTCTCTGTCCCTGCAAAATGTCTCATTCTGAGATGCTGGTCACCTGTTTCCTAACAGTCTCTGCTCTTTACCAGCAGTTTCCAAGTCAATGAAAGGAAACTTTTGGCATCATTCCATGAGCCTTTTCTGTTATAAAATCATAGAATGATCTGGAAGGGACTTCCAGAGGTCATCCAGTCCAACCTCCCCACAGTCAGCAGGGACATCCTCAACTAGATCAGGTTGCCCAGAGCCTTGTTGAGCCTCACCTTGAATATCTTTTTAAGTAGGAAGTTGCTCAAAATTGAGGTTTCCTCCCCTTCTACTCTTCCCCAGTGAGACCATACCTGGAGTCCTGGGTCTAATTCTGGGGTAGACAGGGAACTACCTGAAAGAGTCCATCAGAGGCTACAAAGAAACTCTCCCAGAACAGGGAAGTTTTGAAAGAATTAAGTGTTTGGGGTTGGGTGGTTTTGATGGAGTCCCCATCCCTGGAGCTGTTCAAGAAAGGTGTGAACATGGCACTTCAGGACATGGTTAGCTGGGCAGAGAGGAACACAATGAGGGTCAGCAAGGATGAGTGCAGAGTCCTGCACCTGGGGAGGAAGAATAAACTGCAGCAGGACAGGATGGGAGGGGATCTGCTGGAGAGCAGCCCCAAGCAGAAGGAGCTGGCAGTGCTGGGGGGCAGCAAGTTCTGCCTGGCACAGCAATGTGCCCTGGGGGCCAAGAAGGCCAAGGGGGTCCTGGGCTGCATGCAGCAGAGTGTGGCCAGCAGAGCCAGGGAGGTTCTTATCCCCTTCTACTCTGCCTTAGTGAGACCTCACCTGGAATATTGCATCCAGTTCTGGGCTCCCCAGTTCAAGAGGGACAGGGATCTGCTGGAGAGAGTCCAAGGGCCATGCAAGTCTCCAGAGACAGACTCCACCACCTCTCTGGGCACCCTGCTCCATTGCTCTGCCACCCTGAAAGTAAAGAACTTCCTTCGTACGTTCAGATGGAACCTCCTCTGTTCAAGTTTTATGTCCATTATCATAGAATGGTGTGGGTTGGCAGGGACCTCCAAGGTCATCCTGTCCAACTTCTGCAGGGGCATCCTCAACTATCCTCAATCAGGTTGCCCTCTCACTGGGGTCCACTGAGAAGAGTCTGCTGCTGCAGAGTGCTGGGGAGCAAGGAGGTTTGCTCTCTAAGATGCTTAGATTATCACTCAGGGAGAAGAGGGATTGACAGGTTGCCATGAGGGAGCAGGAGGGACTTTGTGGTTGGACCCCTGCTCCACCAGACATTACACAGAGCCATGCACATGTGTAGCTGCCACTGCTTTCTCCTCCTACTACAAGTTCACTCAAGCCTTGTTTCTAACCAGCAGTGAGCAGTAGCACCTCCATTGCTTCATTGTGGTAGGATTTCATGTTGTGGGGAGGTTTGATTCCCCTAATAATGAAGATTTTTTTGGCCAGGAATTAGACAGGTAAGGAAGGATCCCTGGAAGATGAAAGAACTGAATGAATCAGTTGAGGTCAAATATGTCCTCAATTTATAATCTTTCTAAAATAAAGTGTAAGTTATTTTTGTCAGTAAGTTTACATCCAAGAAGTTAATCCTTCCTTTGAGACATGTAAGCAGAACCATTGCTACAAGAAAGCTGGGGAGGGGCTTTTTACAAGGGCTTGTAGGGACACGATGAGGGGGAATGGATTTAACCTGGAAAAGGGCAGATTTAGACTGGAGAGGGGAAAGAAATTCTTTACAGTGAGGGTGGGGAGGCACTGGAACAGGTTGCCCAGGAAGGTTGTGGGTGTCCCCTCCCTGGAGGTGCTCAAGGTTGGATGAGGCCTTGAGCAACCTGGGCTGGTGAGAGGTGCCCCTGCTTTTAGAACAGGGGGGTTGGAACTGGATGATCTTTAAGGTCCTTTCCAATCCAAACCAGTCAGTGATTGACCCTTTGAGGTACAACAGAGCAGCACAGCAGCACACAACTGAGACAAAGGTAATAAAAGGAGCTGCACTGCTTCCCCCAAAGTGCTGATTTATCTCTGTTCTAGTGGCATTAATGCACTAATGAGCATGGTGTTGGACCATGCTGCCAATAAACACATTATTTATTTTTCCATCTCAACTTCTCTGCTCAATCATCTGCTAGTCATTTCTTGCCTCATATATCCCACTATGAATATTATCCCTTCATTTATATTATGAGGTACTTTAGGGCTTGCTGAGCATTAAATAGGAGGAAGAGGCAGTAATACCTTGTTAACAAGCCTGTCTTTTGAGGAGCTTCAAGCAAAGAACAGTGTGTAAAGAGACAGCACAGTTACAGACAAGAGGACAAGAGGGGCTCCATGAAGAATGAAGCCAGGCTTTTTCCAGTGGTACTCAGTGATGGGACAAGGGGCAGGGGACACAAACTGGAACCCCTGAGGTTCCACCTGAACAGGAGGAGAAGCTTCTTTTTTTTGACCTTTCTCCTAGTAAATCCTACTTGCCTTCCTGGGAACTTGGTGTTTAGCCTTCTTCTGATTCACATAGCAGGGGCTGGATTGCTTTTATTTTTTTTTTCTTTTTACAAAGCTTAAGTCAAACTGTTGCCTAAAATAGAGAGCATTAAGGGTTCATAAAGGGGAGTGTGGCCAGCAGACCAAGGGAGGTATTCCTCCTCCACCTCTTCTCTGCCCTAGTGAGGCCACATCAGCAATACTGGTTCCAGTTCTGAGCTCCCCAGTTCCAGAAAGACAGGGAACTACTGGAGAGAGTCCAGGGGAGGCTGCAAAGCTGCTGAGGGGCCTGGAGCAGCTCTGTGAGGAGCAAAGGCTGAGAGCCCTTGGGCTGAGACCCTGCAGAAGAGCAGCCCCAGAGGGCAGCTGAGCAATGCTCAGCAAGAGCTAAAGGGTGGGAGGCAAGAGGCTGAGGGAAGTCTCTTTTTGGTGGTGTACAGTGACAGAAAGAGGAGCAACAAGCACAAACTGGAACTCAGAAAGTTCCATCTGAAGATGAGGAGGAAATTCTTTGCTGTGAGGGTGCTGGAGCTGGCTGCCCAGAGAGGTTGTGGAGTCTCCTCTGGAGAGATTCCAAACCCACCTGGGCATTGTGATCCTGGGCAAGCTGCTGTGAGTGACTTTGCTTTAGCAGGGGGGTTGGACTGGATGATCTCCAGAGGTCCCTTCCAACTTCAACAATGCTGGGATTCTGTGACCCTGTAATGGGAAGGGAATTCAAGTTCTTGATACTCCAATATGTGGTGAAACGTAGTATTTCCCCTAGTGTGCCAGGTAATTAGTCTGAGCTTCATTTTTCATGAGTCAAACCATGGAAGCCACTCTTTACACAGGCAGTCTGCAGAAGAAATAATCACAGTAGGTTGTCCATCATAACAAAATGAACTCCTTACAGCGTTTGGAACAGAAGCAGCTTGCAAGCTAAGAATCACTGAGAGAAGTAATTTTTCCCCCTATTGCTTTCATCAGATCCATTAGAAAAGAGCAAGTGTTTTGTGCTCACCTCTTCCATCTGAATTACAGAAACTTCCTGGTGAAATGAAGGCATGAATTGCAGAGGAGAGAAAGTTCCCTCTCTACTCTGCCCTAGTGAGGCTGCATCTGGAGTATTGTGTCCAGTTCTGGGCCCCTCAGGTCAGGAAGGACCTCAAGGAACTGCTTGAAAGAGTCCAGTGCAGAGCTACAAAGATGCTGAAGGCAGTGGAAGATCTTCCTTACAAGGAGAGCCTGAGGGAACTGAGGGCTCTGGAGCTTGGAGAGGAGGAGCCTGAGAGGTGACCTCCTTGCTGGGGATCAAGATGTGCAGGGGGAGTGCCCAGAGGCTGGAGCCAGGCTCTGCTGGGGGATGCCCAATGGCAGCCCAAGGGGCAGTGGTGGAAACTGAGCCATAGGAAGTTCCATGGGAAGAGGAGGGAAAAGTTTTTCCCTGTGAGGGTGCCAGAGCCCTGGAGCAGGCTGCCCAGGGGGGTTGTGGAGTCTCCCTCTGTGGAGATATTCCAACCCCACCTGGCTGTGTTCTGTGTGCCCTGCCCTGGGTGACCCTGCTCTGGCAGGAGGATTGGACTGGATGAGCTTTTGAGGTCCCTTTCAGCCACTAGCATTCTGTGATTCTGTGTAAAAAAAAAAAAGTTATTTTACCTCAGTGATTTTATGCCATTGCACAGTTACTCATTTCTAATCCCTTTGCAATCAATTTGTGAGGCTCCATCTACCTGGCTGTGTCATGTTCTGTTGCTGTGAACCACTGCAGAATTATCTGCCTAAACAGCAACAAACCACTCACACAGAATGTTAAGGGTTGGAAGGGACCTCTTGAGATCAAAGAATCACAGAATT
The DNA here is from genome assembly GCF_027791375.1 of Indicator indicator. Lineage (NCBI taxonomy): Eukaryota > Metazoa > Chordata > Aves > Piciformes > Indicatoridae > Indicator > Indicator indicator. The sequence continues at coordinate 39,351,867 of NC_072016.1, forward strand.
TTAGGTTGGAAAAGACCTTTGAGATCATCAAGTCCAACCTATCACCCAACACCATCTAATCACCTAACTCATGGTACCAAGTGCCTCATCCAGGCTGTGTTTTTAAACATTTCCAGGGAGGGTGACTCCACCACCTTCCCAGGCAGCACATTCCAATGGCAAATTTGTCTGGGAAGAATTTCTTCCTCACATCCAGCCCAAACCTCCCCTGGAGCAGCTTGAGACTGTGTCCTCTCCTTCTGTCACTGGGTGCCTGGGAGAAGAGACCAACCCCCACCTGGCTACAACCTCCTTTCAGGTCTCCCCTGAGCCTTCTCTTTTCCAGGCTGAATACCCCCAGCTCCCTCAGCCTCTCCTCATAGGGCTGTGCTCCAGATCCCTTGGTGCCCCTTGTTTCCCCTTGCCCTGTCACTGGGCACCACTGAAAAAATCACAGCATCACAGAATATGTCTGATTGGTAGAGACTTCCAAGCTCATCCAGTCCAACCTGAAGGGTCAGCACTAAACCATGTCCCTATGCACCAGGTCCACACACAGCTTGAACACTCTCAGGGACAGTGTCTCCACCACTGCCCTGTGCAGACCATTCCAATGTTTGAGAACCCTCTCAGTGAAGAAATATTTCTGAATATCCAGCCTAAACCTCCCCTGGAGAAGAGAAGGCTCCAGGGAAACCTGCAAGTAGCCTTCCAGTATTTGAAGTTGGCTACAGGAGAACTGGAGAGGGACTTGTAGTTCTAGGGTAAGGGGTAATAGCTTCAAACTGGAAGAGGGGAGATTTAGGTTAGGTGTAAGGAGGAGATCTGTGCTGGGAGGGTGATGAGGCACTGGAAGAGGTTGCCAAGTGAAGCTGTGGGTGCCCCCTCCCTGGAAATGTGTAAAACCAGGTTGGATGGAACTTGAAGCAGCCTGGGCTAGTGGAAAGTGTCGCTGCCCATGGCAAGGAGGGGGTTGGAACCAGATAATCTTTAAGGTCTCTTCCAACCCAGACCAGCCTGTGATTCTATGCTGTGATCAAAGAGTGGGAGGAAAACCACCTGGACATGTTTACAAACCACAGAAGGTGATCTTTAAGAAGCAAGCAAACTTTGAGTGGTTTTATTTCAACAGGTGAGAAACAGGAGAGTAAAACATTCCCTCAGACTTTTAGAATCTTGTTGGTAAGACTCTCTCTGCTTAGCACTTGGGGAGAGAGGCAAGAAAAAGAGGAAGCTTTGTGCAACCTTGTGTGCAGAGCAGGCTCCTGAGGTGGGCATCTCCACACACATCCTCTGCTGATCATCATGTGCAGTGTGCTCCTTCTGGTGGTCTAGATAAATCAAGAGACTCTGTGACTTTTTTGGTGCTCTTGGACAGGAATTTGTCCCTCTGGAACTCTTTAGCAGATTAATATTGAGATATTTTGCTCTCATGACATTACAGCTGTTTTAATTAACCAGGAATTGATAAGAACCAGCCCCCACTCTACCAAAGCCTAATTGTATAAGCTGCAAATAAAAAAAACCCCAAAACTTAGATGAAAAAAAAAAGATTCAAAATAAAAATATTATTTCCTTTTGGTAAGAAGGGAACTGGAAGAAGGTCAACCAGGCTGGCTGGTGTTGGGGGGGGGGGGTGGGCAAAGCTTCCCCCCCACAAGGCAGGGCTGCCCTCTAGTGCACTGCAGGCTCAAGGCAGCTGATTTTTTTTCAGCCCCAAACCAGGGTTGCCTTTAAGAGGAAAGGGCATTTGCACACATTGTTGTGCTTGAGATAGGTCTAGGTCTGTATCCATAGAGATGTCTGTATGAGGGTAATGCATTGGAGTGTCACCTGGAGTTGCTCCTGTCTGTGTGGAGATAGCTGGTGAAGCATAGAATTGTCAGGCTTGGGAGGGAGCTCAAGGCTCAGCCAGTCCCAACCCCCTGCCATGGGCAGGGACACCTCACACTCCAGCAGGTTGCTCACAGCCACCTCCAGCCTAGCTGCAAACACCTCCAGGGATGAGGCTTCCACCACCTCCACACAACCTCTGCCAGGCTCTCACCACCCTCCTGGGGAAGGACTTCTTCCTCACATCCAATCTGAATTTTCCCACTTCTAGTTTTGCTCCATTCCCCCCAGTCCTGTCACTCCCTGACACCCTAAAAAGTCCCTCCCCAGCTTTCTTGGAGCCCCCTTCAGATCCTGGAAGGCCACAAGGAGGTCTCCTGGAAGCCTTCTCTTCTCCAGACAGAACAATCCCAACTCTCTCAGTCTGTCTCCATAGGAGAGGTGCTCCAGCCCACAAGAAGTGCTTGTTTAGAGCACACCAATCACCCAGCATTGTGTCAGACAACCTACATCTTGGCCTTCCCAACAACAACAGCTCCAAACTGAAGTTTTTACTCTTTTTTTTTTCTTTTTTTCTCAAGATTTTTACCAAAAGAGGTTTTCAGGAAAATGTATGATTCTTTGGAAGGTGTTTAGGTTAGAGGTAACATTGGCATCAGGCAAGTCTGTCTCTCCCAGGGGTGTTGCATTTTATCAACTGAGACTTGGTGTCAAGTCAAGAGCCTGGTGTTGGCTTCTTCTTCCACATAGCTAACGACAGGCCAAGAGGTAATGGCCTCATGTTGCACCAGGGGAGGTTTAGATGGGATGGTAGGAGGAATTTCTTTCCTGAAAGAGTGCTCAGGCATTGGAAGAGGCTGCCCAGGGCAGTGGTGGAGTCACTGTCCCTGAAGGTGTTCAGAAAAGGAGTCAATGTGGCACTGTGGGATGGAGCTCAGTGGTCATGGAGGTGCTGAGTAGAAGTTTGGTCTTTCCTGACTGTCCTGGTTTAGAGCCATGAGCTACTCCAGAGCAGAGGAGTTTGGAGGAGTTTGTCTTTGTAGTATTCTTAAAGGTATCTGAACCCCAAACCACCACACTGACATTAATGGCCCTATGAATATTGGTGCCTCCAGGATCTGCTGAAGAGGCTGAGCCAGGAGAGCTTCTGTCCCCTCTGAGTATGCATTAAGTTAGGGATCAGTGATAGTGCAAGGTAGAAGACAGGCACCTGAATCCAAGTTGTGTGTGAATGAGGAGGAAGAGAGGATTTTTTTTTCACCCAGATGTTAAATGCTGAGTGGAGTACAAGCATTAAAGGTATCAGAGTGTCCCTAGAAATCAAAAAGATCATAGAATGGTTCAGTCTGGAAGGGACCTCTAAAGGTCATCTAATCTCACCCCCCTGCACTCAGCAGGGACATCCTCCACTAGATCAGGTTGTCCAGAGCCCTGTCCAGGCTCACCTTGAGTATCTCCAGGGATGGGACATCAACCACCTCTCTGGGCAACCTGGGCTGGTGGGAGGTGTTTGTAAGGGGATGATTTTTAAGATCCCTTCCAACTCAACCCATTCTAAGACATTCTGAGCTACCCACCCAGAGTGTGCTTGCTTTCTGTGCTCTGACACAATCAGGTCCAGACCAAACTCCATCCCTGGTGGTGGTGCTTTTTGCCAGAAAGTCAATAGTGTCTTCTTGTGACCTTTTTGCTCTACTTAAGTACCCCTAATACATAATTTGTAAAGAGAAATTGTAGCAGTTGAAGGAGATGATAATTTATGAATTTTGTCACCATCTCTCTAACAAAATTTCTACTTGCTCTGTTGAGAATTGCCCAGAAGAGTCTTTCTACTACCTCTGAACCAAGACTCTGACCAGAAAAAAAAGAAATCAGATGAACCCAAGAAGTCCCTTTTCCATGTCATCTGCATGTTCTGCATCTAAACCTTCAGCCTCCAGAACTGCTCATGCTGCTTCTAGCCGTTCCTCACCATAGGTATCTGTGATGAGTACATGAGGCTTGATCCCTGTCTAATGACAGCCTTGCTCTCTGAAGGGCACTCACTGCAGCTGCATAAGAAGAAGCCCTGTGGTGAGGTGTGGGACTGTCTAGAGAACAGGTCCTCGAAGGAGTGGCTGAGGGAACTGGAGTTGTTTAGTCTGGAGAAGAGGAGGCTGAGCAGAGACCTCATTGCTCTCTGCAACTCCCTCAAAAGAGGTTGAAGTGAGCAGGAGTTTGGTCTCTTCTCCCTGGCATCAGGTGATGGTAGGAGAGGAAATGGCCTGAAATTGTGCCAGGGGAGGGTTAGATTGGAGCTGAGGAAAAATATCTTTGCTGCAAGAGTGGTCAGGAATTGGAACAGGTGCCTGGGGAGGTGGTGGAGTCCCACATCTGGAGGTGTTCAAGAAAGGTGTGGCCATGACACTTTGGGCCATGGTTTAATGGCCATGGTGGTGTTAGGCTGACAGTTGGTTTTCTCAGAGGTTTTTTCCAACCAAAACAATTCTATGATTCTATAACATCATACATCTCCATTCAGCCAGGAAGATGTTTGAAAAGCTCTTCAACCAACTCCAGAGCATAGACGAAAAAGAAGAACAGGCAGAGAGGGAAGCTATGTCTGCCTTAGGTACAGTTTTGCAGCTTAAAGGGGAATGTCAGATGGAAGCTCTCTTGATCTCACAGTCACTGGTGCAAGAGAGGTCAGGCAGTGGAACATGCCCAGGGAGATGGTGGAGTCCCCATCCCTGGAGGTGTTTAAGAAAGGTGTGGCCATGGCACTTTGGGCCATGGTTTAACGGCCATGGTGGTGTTAGGTTGACAGTTGGTTTTCTCAGAGGTTTTCTCCAACTAAAACAATTCTATGATTCTCTAACATCAGTCTGAAGAACACAATCTTAAGCTCTCAGGAGGTGATGATACAAATCTGGCTTTCCATTTTCAGTTAATTTATATTATATTAGAGCTAACAAACAGTGCCAAACAGCAGCAGCTCATCCATATTAGATAATGAGCAGAGCCCTGTTGTGGCCTGCTGCTTGAGAAGCAGGTGTGATAGAAATCTGGGCTTTGTTTACTTCTGAGCCCCTGTGTTTTTCCTGCAGAATTTCCTTCTGTTGATCCATCTCACATGAATATTTCTGGGGGAGCTTTGGCACATGCCCCTTGTGTGCTCATTTTGCCCAGTGGGAACAGAACTGAGAGCCAAGAGAGCCTGTGAGTGGCAAACAGGTTCCTAATGAGGAAGGAGTGACTGTGTAGAGCCTGGGAAGCAGGGCTGTGAGCACATCTGTAATTGTGTTTGAACTTCAGAACTAACCTCTTCATTATGTTTTGCAGGATATGAATGATTACTCTCCAGTATTTAGCCAAAAGCTCTACAGGGGGATGGTTGCTCCTGATGCAGTCAAGGGCACTGTCATCACCACTGTTTTTGCTGAGGATGAAGACCCTCCGGTAAGCACAAATCTTCCATTAATACTCTGCACCCAAAAGAGGAAAACCTTTAATCCTTCTAAGTGACCAAACTCTCTCAACAGCAAAGGCGGTTACTGTTTGGGTAGGGACTGGCTGGAGAGCAGCCCTGAAGGAAAGGCCTTGGGGGTGCTGGGGGAGGAGAAGCTCAGCAGGAGCCAGCAGTGAGCACTTGCAGCCCAGAGAGCCAAGCAGAGCCTGGGCTGCAGCAGGAGAAGTGTGGCCAGCAGGGCCAGGGAGGGGATTCTCCCCCTCTGCTCCACTCTGCTGAGAGCCCACCTGGAGCTCTGGGTCCAGGTCTGGAGCCCCTAGGCCAGGAAGGCTGTGGAGGGGCTGGAAGGGGTCCAGAGAAGGGCCAGGAGGAGGAGCAGAGGGCTGGAGCTGCTCTGCTCTGCAGACAGCCTGAGAGAGTTGGGGTTGTGCAGGCTGGAGAGGAGAAGGCTCCCAGGAGACCTTCTGGTGGCCTTGCAGCATCTGCAGGGGGCTCCAAGAAAGCTGGGGAGGGACTTTGGAGGGTGTGAGGGAGGAATAGGAGTGGGGGAATGGAGCAAAAGTAGAAGTGGGGAGCTTGAGATTGGCTGTGAGGAAGAAGTTGTTGGCCAGGAGGGTGGTGAGAGCCTGGCAGAGGTTGCCCAGGGAGGTGGTGGAAGCCTCATCCCTGGAGGTGTTTGCAGCCAGGCTGGAGGTGGCTGTGAGCAACCTGCTGGAGTGTGAGGTGTCCCTGCCCATGGCAGGTGGGGATGGAACTGGCTGAGCCTTGAGGTCCCTTCCAACCCTGACAATTCTGTGATTCTACAATTTTCACCTTGCTAGGATCTTCATCTTGCCTTTCTGTGGGATGTTAGAGCCTTAGGCTGCCTTCCCTCCAGTAGAACTCACTGCTGTAGCCCTTCAGAGGGCTTCCCAGTGTCAGCTTACCTACTCTCTTGCCCTTTTGCTCTCTGGAAGTCAAGTGCTTTCGTGTGGCCTCCTTCACTGTTCCCTGGGCCACACCAGGCCTAGGTTTCCACCATCAACTTGGTTACTGTTCAAAACAGTGATTTTCAGTGGAAAGTGGGCTTGAGTGCTGAGATCTCAGAGTTATTTGTTGCTCTTTCCCAGCCTAAACAGCCCAAATTCTCTCAGCCTTTCCTCATTAGATGTTCCACTCCCCTCTGCATCTTTGTAGCTCTTTGCTGTACCCTCTCCAGCAAACCTCTGTCCTTCTTGAACTGGGGAGCCCAGAACTGGACACAGTATTCGAGATGTGGCTCACCAGGGCAGAGCAGAGGGGGAGCAGAACCTCCCTGGACCTTCAGGGCACACTGTTCTTGATGCAACCCAGGATGCTGTTGGCCTATAATAGGTTTACATGGAGAGGTTGAGCCCAGGTGAAGCTCATGGGGTTCAACAAGAGCAGGTGTAGGGGTCAGCACCTGGGCCAGAACAATCCTCACTGTCAATACAGACTGGGGGAGGAGGGGATAGAAAGCAGCCCTGAGGAAAAGGCCTTGGGGCTGCTGGTGGGGATGAAGCTGGCCAGGAGCAGGCAGTGTGAGCACAGAAGGCCAAGGGCAGCCTGGGCTGCGTCCAAAGCAGCACTGCCAGAGATGCAGAGAGGAGATTCTGCCACTTTGCTGTGCTCTGGGGAGACCTCACCTGGAGTGCTGTGTGCAGGTCTGGAGCCCTCAATATGGGAAGGACATGGACCTGATGGAGAGGATCCAGAAGAGGGCTACAAAAATGCTCAGGGGGTTAGAGCAGCTCTGCTGTGAGGCCAGGCTGAGGGAGCTGGGGGTGTTCAGCCTGGAGAAAAGGAGGCTCTGGGGAGACCTCAGAGCAGCCTGCCAGGACCTGAAGGGGGCTACAAGAAAGCTGCAGAGAGACTGTTCCCAAAGGCCTGTAGGGACAGCACCAGTGGCTTCAAAGTAGAGTTCTTCACTCTGAGGGTGGGGGAGCACTGGAGCAGGTTGCCCAGGGAGGTGGTTGAGGCCCCTTCCCTGGAGACACTCAAGGTGAGGCTGGAAAGAGCTGTGGGCAACCTGATCAAGTGGAGGAAGTCCCTGCTGAGTGCAGAGGGGTTGGGCTGGCTGAGCTTTGGAGGTCTGTTCCAGCCCAGCCCATTCTATGATTCCATGTGACAGTGGTGTTAAGATGATGCTCTGCAGTGAACTGTTGGAAGGCTGTGAGCTTTATGACCACTTGAAAATGCAGCTTCCCTTAGGCCTCAATGAATACAATAGCCATAAAAGTTAGCCAGCTATGCAGGAAAGCTTCTAAATCACTTGTTGGAAGTTGGTGTTTTATTTCAAACTTATGGCTGAGAGCTTTTACTTCCAAAATAAAAAGAAGACAGAAAAAAAGCCTTCAGGCATGTATGGCTTTGTTCCATTGTCTGACAGAGCCAAGCTGTCTAGATAGAATCAGAGAATCATTTTGCTTGGAAAAGCCCTTTCAGATCATCCAGGCCAAGCATTCTCTGTCTCCACCAAGTCTGGTGCTGACCCATGGCCCTCAGCACCACATCTCTGCCTCTTTGAAACACCTCCAGGAATGAGGATTCAACCATCTCCCTGGGGAGCCTGTTCCATTCTTTGAGAACCCTTTCAGTGAAGAAGTTTCTTCTAGTATTCAACCCAAACCTTCCCTGGTGCAACCTGAGGCTGTTTCCTCTCGTTCTGCCATTTGAAGAAGTGATATGCACACCTCACTTCACCCTCTTTTTGTGTACTTGTAGAGAAGAGCAGGCAAAAAAAGGCCTTTTTTATTTTTTTTCCCCAGTCTACTCAGATGAACATCTGGGAAATGACCTGGCCTTTACCTAGTCTGGGAGAATGGCAGATGAACGCAGATTTATTTACCCAGTCTTTTTGTACTCAGAAAAAATCAGAGGTGGAGGAAATGTGAAACCAATAAGGAATGTAATAAACCAGACTAATAAATCTCTATCTGTAGATTTAAACACAAACCTGAATGATTTGCACCCCGAATCCTGGGTTCAGTCTTGAGCCCCTCACTCCAAGAAGGACATTGAGGGCTGGAGAAGGGCAGCAAAGCAGGTGAAGGGTCTGGAGAAGAGGGCTGGGGAGGAGCAGCTGAGGGAGCTGGGGGGGTTTAGTGTGGAGAAGAGGAGGCTGAGGGAGACCTCATTGCTCTCTACAGCTCCTGAGAGGAGGCTGCAATCAGGTGGGGGTTAGTCTCTTTACTATCAGGTGGCAGAATGAGAGGAAATTGCCTGAAATTGTGCCAGGAGAGCTTTAGGTTGGACATTAAGAAAAGTTTCTTTGCTGCAAGAGTGGTCAGGGATTGGAAGAGGCTGCCCAGGGAGGTTGTGTAGTCCCCGTCCCTGGAGGTGTTAGAGAAACATGTGGCCATGGCACTTGGGGACATGGTGATCTTAGGCTGAACTTGATGGTCTTGGAGGTCTTTCCCAGCCAAAACAATTCTATGGTTATAAGTTTCAGATTAGTCATGAAACTCTGAGGAAAGCTTTGGTTTGAGAGATCGGACATGGGTCCTGCCAAGTACAGACCTTTTCTATGCTTTGTTTGAGAATAAGCTGGGAGAGGGAAGATTGAGACTGGAGATTAAGAAGAAATTCTTTGCAGTGAGGGTGGTGAGACACTGGCACAGGTTGCCCAGGGAGGCTGTGGATGCCTCCTCCTTGGAGGTGCTCAAGGCCAGGCTGGATGAGTCTTTGATCAACCTGGGCTGGTGGCAGGTGTCCCTGCCCATGGCAGGGGGTTGGAACTGGATGATCTTGAAGATGTCTTCCAACCCAAACAATTCTATGAATATTATCTTCAATATTTAAGTTTTACTGTAGACAAAGGAATGCATCTATATTAATTTAGAGCAAAGGTGAAAGATTATTGACATTTTGGGCTAATTAAAACTTGCTTCCAAACAGATTTCCCTGGGAAATCTCTCTGAAGGGGTTGTGTGGGTTTTTGTTGGTTTTTTTTTGTTTGTTTGTTTGTTTGTTTTCTGATTACATTGGTGGCAGAATGTAGGAAATGAAAAATAAATCCCTGGGTTGTTATTTTCAGAAGTGACAGGAGCAAAGGGTACTTGACAGTCACATCAGCAACAATAAGCTGATGAGGTTTTTGTCTATTTAATAACAAATTACTTGCTGTGCACTGGGCTAATGATGATAGCTTTTGGTCCTCCAAGCAAATGAGGGCACCATTTCTCTGAAACCAAAGAGAGAGGATTTCAGCAGGTGATTTTTTCTTGATTATGTTGTTGAAGGGAAATGATTGAATCAGAGAATGCCAAGGGGAAAATGGTATAATCACCTCTGTTATGGAGCACCTCTCTTATGGGGACAGGCTGGGAGAGCTGGGGCTGGCCAGCCTGGAGAAGAGAAGGCTCCAGGAGACCTTAGAGTAGACCTCCAGTACGTCAAGGGGGCTACAAGAAAGCTACAAGGACTTTTTCCAGGGGTTTGTAGTGATAGGAGGAGGGACAATGGCTTTGAGCTGGTAGAGGGGAGGTTGAGACTGGAGATTAGGAAGAAATTGTTGAGAGTGAGGGTGGGGAGACATTGGAACAGGTTGCCCAGGGAGGTTGTGGCTGCCCACTCTCTTGAGGTGTTCAGGGCCAGATTGGTCAGGGGCCTTGAGAACCTGGGATGGTGAGAGGTGTCCCTGCCCATGGCAGGGGGATTGGAACTGGGTGATCTTGAAGGTCCCTTCCAATCTAAACCATTCAGTGATCCTATGATTTTCTGACAGGTCAGGCTGTAGTTCTGCATGCAGGACATTGGCAGGATCCTTTTTTTAGAGGGAGCAAAACGAGCACAACCTGGAAAACCAAACCCCAAACATCCAAATCACTTGTGAAGGTGTTAAACAGCATTAGGCCCAACACTGATCCCTGGGGGACCCTACTTGTGAGTCTCTGCTATGGTTTTTTTGTTCTGAGCAGACCCAAAAGCTCACAGTTAAGCCAAGGATGGGGGTCTTTTGTTCCACCTTTTGTTCCTTTGCCTTTAGAAGGGATCCTGCAATGTTAACTACAAGGAATTTTGGTGGGAGGATGCTTGGTAACAGCAATGTTAACTACAATAAAGTTTGGAGGGAGGATGCTTGGTAACAGCAATGTTAATTAAGAAAAAGTTTTGGGGGGGAGGATGCTTGGTAACCAACCCTGTTCAATATCTTTATTGATGATCTGGATGAAGGGATTGAGTCCACCATTAGTAAGTTTGCAGATGACACCAAGTTGGGAGCAGGTGTTGATCTGTTAGAGGGTAGGAGGCTCTGCAGAGGGACCTTGCCAGACTGGATAGATGTGTGGAGTCCAACAGGATGGCATTCAACAAGCCCAAGTGCCAGGTGCTGCACTTTGGCCACAACAACCCCATGCAGTGCTACAGGCTGGGGTTGGAGTGGCTGGAAAGCAGCCAGGCAGACGGGGACCAGGGGGTGCTGGTGGGCAGCAGCTGAACAGGAACCAGCAGTGTGCCCAGGTGGCCAAGAAGGCCAATGGCATCCTGTGCTGTATCAGGAAGAGTGTGGCCAGCAGGAGCAGGGAACTCATCCTGCCCTGTGCTCAGCTCTATTTAGGCCACACCTTGAGTGCTGTGTCCAGTTCTGGGCTCCTCAGTTTAAGAAGGATACTGAGAAACTTGAACATGTCCAGAGAAGGGCAATGAGGCTGGTGAGAGGTCTCAACCATAAGCCCTATGAGGAAAGGCTGAGGGTGTTTAGCCTGGAGAAGAGGAGTCTCAGGGGTGACCTCATTGCTGTCTACAACTACCTGAAGGGAGGTTGTAGCCTCCCTTGGTTGGGGGTTGGTGTTTTCTCCCAGGCAACCAGCACCAGAACAAGAGGACACAGTCTCAAGCTGCACCAGGGGAAGTTTAGGCTTGGGGTGAGGAGAAAGTTCTTCACAGAAAGAGTAATTGGCCATGGAATGGACTGCCCAGGGAGGTGGTGGAGTCACCATCCCTGGAGGTGTTCAAAAAAGGACTGGATGTGGCACTTGAAGCCAGGGTTTGGTAATGAGGTGCTGGGTGATAGGTTGGACTTGATGATCTCTGAGGTCTTTTCCAACCTTGTTGGTTCCATGATTCTAAGACAAGCAGGCAGTTGTGTTTGTGATGATCTGCTCAGCACTGCTGCTTTCCAGCCCTTTGCTGATGTGTGAAAATAAGCTGGAAATGGCTTTGCTTTTGCCTTCCAGGGCACAGCAGCAAGTCGAGTCCGCTACAGAGTCGACGTCGTCCAGTTCCCCTACAGTGCCAGCATTTTTGATGTGGAGGAGGACTCAGGACGTGTGGTCACCAGAGTCAACCTAAACGAGGAGCCAAGCACAGTCTTTAAGGTATGGACTCCTGGAGCTGGCTCTTGTCAGTAGACAGTGCCTGCATTTGATGGAATTCTTTTTACCTTCCTGTTTCTCTGTGTTCCTTTGTATTAAATAACCCCAGAGTCCCAGCATGGTGGAAGGGGCCGCTAGGGATCATCCAATCAAACCCCCCCTGCAGGGTCACTCAGAGCAGGGTTGCCCAGGGTCATGGAATCATGGAATGGTCTAGGCCAGAAGGGACCTCCAAAGCTGTCCTTTACTCCATCTGCAGTGGGCTGACCTCTTATCCTTTTGTTAGCAGATAGTTGAAAACAGGTGGAACTGTTTGTTCCAGCAGAGAAGCACAGGTTAAACACACAAAGGGAATCACTTGCAGCACCTGAGTCTGGCAGTGTGTTTTGGACAGAGGTGGTAGAAGATTGTTGTATTTGAACTCCACTTTACTGTGTTTCTGGAAACTTTTGGTCAGACATCACTTCTCTCCTCTACATTTTGTTCTTCCACAATGTATCATTTGAAGCCAAGGAAGTCATCCAATTTCACAGAATCACAGAATGCTAGGGGTTGGAAGGGACCTCCAGAGATCATCAGGTCCAACCCTCCTGTCAAAGCAGGATCACCTAGGGCAGGCCACACAGAAACACATCCAGGTTGGCTTTGAAAGTCTCCAGAGAAGGAGACTGCACAACCTCTCTGGGCAGCCTGCTCCAGGGCTCCAGCACCCTCACAGTAAAGAAGTTTCTCCTCATGTTGAGGTGGAACTTCCTGGGTTGCAGCTTATATCCATCATTTCTTGTCCTACTACTGGGTGCCACTGAAAAGAGCCTGGCCCCTTCCTCTTGACACCCACCCCTCAGATATGTGTAGATCTGATAAAGTCCCCTCTCAGCCTTCTCCTCTCATGTTTCTCAGTCTTTCTTTGTAGCAGAGATGTTCAAGTCCCTTCATCATCCTTGTAGCTCTCTGATGGACTGTCTCCAGCAGGGCTCTGTCTGTCTTGAGCTGGGGAGCACCAAGCTAGACACAATATTCCAGGTGTGGTATCACCAGGGCAGAGTAGGGGAGGAGGAGACCTTCCCTAGACCTGCTGGACAGACTTTTACTAATGTACCCCAGGATCCCATTGGCTCTCCTGGCCACAAGGGCACATTGCTGTCCCAATTTGCTAGGAAATGAAAAGGAAGTATTGCTGCAAGTCAAAATACAATAAATTCTAACAAATGTCCTTGCCTCTACTGAGTGATTTTGTGCATTGTTTCTAGCTAGTGGTGATTGCCTATGATGATGGAGACCCTGTGAAGCTCAACACCACTACTGTAGAAATTGCTGTGCTGCAGCCTTCGGTGATCCCAAGGTTCACACAGGATGAGTACAGGTAAAAGATTTATTCCTTCACATCACTACTGCTGGGTTTACAGCTGGAATGGCTTCCTGTTTGAAAGTGAGTCTGAGATGAGCGGGCTACAAAAATCAGAGATTCATAGAATCCCAGGTTGGAAGGGACCTCAAGGCCCAGTTTTGGGCTCCCCAGTTCAAGAGAGACAGAGACCTGCTGGAGAGAATCCAACAGAGAGCCATGAGGATGATTAGGGGATTTGAAATCTCCCCTATGAAGAGAGACTGAGAGCCCTGGGGCTGTTTGGTCTTGAGAAGAGAAGACTGAGAGGGGATCTGATCAATGTCTATAAATATGTGAGGGGTGGGTGTCAAGGGGAGGGGGCCAGGCTCTTTTCAGTGGTATACAGTGATAGGACAAGGAACAATGGGTTCAAACTAGAACATAGAAGATTTCAACTCAACATGAGGAGAAACTTCATTACAATGAGGGTGACAGAATCCTGGAACAGGCTGCCCAGGGGGGTTGTGGAGTCTCCTTCTCTGGAGACTTTCTAAACCCACCTGGATGCATTCCTGTGCAGACTACCCTAAGTGCTGCTGCTCTGGCAGGGGGGTTGGACCTGATGATCTCTTGAGGTCCCTTCCAACCTCTGATATACTGTGAAACTGAGATACTGTGAAGGCTCAGTGTAAGAATAGAGTTGGAATGAGCTGGCCCAGCACCCTGTCAAGCTGGGCCTTGAAACTGCCAAATGTAGGGGAATCCACCCCCTTCCTTGGGAGTTTAATCTGTTGTTGTTGCATATAGCTCAGCTCTTGCATCTTCTGCTCTTCACTCTGGCTCGTGGAAGGAAATAGGACACACAAAAAAGGTTGAACCAAAGCACCAACCCCCCCTGGGTTGTAACAGCTGGTAATAGTAACTCTGCTGCATCTGGAGTATTGTGTCCAGCTCTGGGCCCCTCAGTTCAAAAAAAAAAACCTCAGGGAACTGCTTGAAAGAGTCCAGCACAGAGCCACAAAGATGATTAGGAGTGGAAGATCTTCCTTACTAGGGGAGCCTGAGGGAGCTGAGGGCTCTGTATCTTGGGGAGGAGGAGCCTGAGAGGTGACCTCCTTGCTGGGGATCAAGATGTGCAGGGGGAGTGCCCAGAGGCTGGAGCCAGGCTCTGCTGGGGGATGCCCAATGGCAGCACAAGGGGCAGGGGTGGAAGCTGAGCCATAGGAAGTTCCATGGAAACAGGAGGGAAAAGTTTTTCCCTGTGAGGGTGCCAGAAGACTGGACAGGCTGCCCAGGGGGGTTGTGGAGTCTCCCTCTGTGGAGATATTCCAACCCCACCTGGCTGTGTTCCTGTGTGCCCTGCCCTGGGTGACCCTGCTCTGGCAGGGAGTTGGACTGGATGAGCTTTGGAGCTCCCTTCCAGGCCCTAACATTCTGTGATTCTGTGATTCCTGAGGAAATAAATTGGATACTGCTCTGAGGAGACAGCAGTTAGTGCTCCCCAGCACAACTAGGAAATGACACCCAAGACTTTTTTTATTTGCAGCTCCCATTTACCAAAGTGAGGCTGGCAAAATACCACAGAGCTGCTGCTTTCTCTGCCAGCCAGCCTTTCCCTAATCATATCAGAGAGTGGTGCCATTTCAACATCTTAACAGGTTGTCTCCAGCTGATGAGAGCTGGACTGCAGGTAACAGTGACAGTGAGGAGAGGTTTGTTTGAAATGATCTTCTCAAAAGCTGTTGTAAATGTCAGTCATGTGGATAAATGAAGAATGTTGTGCATTGGAATTGCAGCTGGAGTCACTGAGCCTCTAAGGTTAAGTTTCCTGCAGCCTGAGTGTGTTTCCTCCAGTTTGCAATCAGAGTGTGGCCAGCAGGTCAAGGGAGGTTCTCTTCCACCTCTACTCTGTGCCCTAGTGAGGCCACATCTGGCAGACTGGGTCCATTTCTGAGCACCCCAGTTCAAGAGACACAGAGAACTACTGGAGAGAGTCCTGTGGAGACTAAGAAGATGCTGAGGGACCTGGAGTGTCTCTGTGAGGAGGAAAGTGCCCAGGAGGCCAAGAGAACCAGTGGGATCCAGGGATGCATCAAGAAAGGGGGGTCTAGCAGGTCTAGGGAAGGTCTTCTACCTCTCTACTCTGCCCTGGTGAGGCCTCACCTGGAATACTGTGTCCAGTTCTGGGCTCCCCAGTTCAAGAAAGACAGAGACCTGCAGGAGAGAATCTAACAGAGAGCCACAAGGATGATTTAGGGACTTGAGCATCTCCCCTGTGAAGAGAGACTGAGCCCTGGGGCTGTTTTAGGCTTGATAAGACTGAGAGGGGATCTGATCAATGTCTATCAATAGCTGAGGGGTGGGTGTCAAGTGGAGGGGGCCAGGCTCTTTTGAGTGGTGCACAGTGATAAGCCAAGGAACAATGTGTACAAACTTGACCATAAAAGATTTCAGCTCAACATGAGGAGAAACTTCTTTCCAGTGAGGGTGACAGAGCCCTGGAACAGGCTGCCCAGGGGGGTTGTGGAGTCTCCTTCTCTGGAGCCTTTCCAAACCCACCTGGATGCATTCCTGTGCAGACTACCCTAAGTGATCCTGCTCTGGCAGGGGGGTTGGACCTGATGATCTCTTGAGGTCCCTTCCAGCCTCTGGTATACTGTGAAAGGCTGAGAGCCCTGGGGCTGTTTGGCATGGAGAAGAGCAACCCTAGAGAGGCTACCTGATCTAGTGGAGGATGCCCCTGCTGACTGCAGAGAGAGCTGGACTAGATGACCTTTGGAGGTCCCTTCCAACCCAGCCCATTCTATGATTCCATGAAAAGATGTGCCAAGGTCTGTGGTTTGTTTCCCATTCAGGAGGAAATCTGTGAGGTTGGGAATTAGAGGTTATGACTCGGTGTAAATGCAGTATGGCTTTGTAATTCTTTACTAACAACAGTGCTCCCTGGGTCAACAGAGATGGGGAACTACTGGGGAGAGTCCAGTGGAGGTTATGAAGATGCTGAAGGGCCTGGAGCTGTGAGGAACAAAGGCTGAGAGCCCTGGGGCTGTTGAGCCTGGAGAAGAGCAACCCCAGAGGGGATCTGAGCAATGCTCAGCAAGAGCTAAAGGAGCTGTGGGGGGCAAGAGGCTGGGGCCAGGCTCTGCTCAGTGGTGTCCAGGGACAGGACGAGGGGCAATGGGTACAAATGGGACCCCAGGAGGATCTGTCTGAACGTGAGGAGAAGCCTCCCTTTGCTGTGAGGGAGGTTTCTTGCTGGAAGTGGCAGGCATTTCCCAGCTGCCATAACGGATCTTTGGGGTGAATGTCAGCACCCAGTGATGGTCCTGCTTACCAAACTAGCAACTGTTGGATGTGGATACTGCAATTTCTGAAGGACTGAGAATCAGTGGCTTTGGAGTGGATTAGTATTGATCTTTGCTTGCCTAATTATCATAATCAGGCTGAATCCAGCCTTGTTTTCTAGCTGTTTGAGAAGCTTCATCTCTGTGTATTAAAAGGGAAAAAAAAGGGTCACAGCTGATTAGTTTTGCAGACTAAAGCTGCAGCTTCAGCTTGTATTACAAATCAGAAAGGAATACAGAAAACCAGGAGAGAGGATGCCAGATGGCATGATCAGAAAGGCTGAGAGGGAGATCAAAGTGCAGCTCTGCCTTGAGCTGCTGCTGTGGCAGCTCCTTGCTCCCTCAGAAGTCCAGCAGTGCATTAGGGTTTCTGCTTGGAGCCCTTGGGTTGATTGTGGTCTTCACAGTAGGCACCAGGCAGTGAGAGGAAAGTCAGAGATTTCCATTCCATTCACTGTCTCTCTCTTTGTATTATTCCTTCAGCTGGGGCACATTAATTTAGTTTCTTCCCCCACCCCCATCACCTTCTTTTTTGGCTTGTAAAGACTTTTAAATGCTAATTAAATCATTAGCAAAGTAAATTATACTGCCAAGCAAATTATACTGGAGACTTCTAAATGCCAGACATCTAAACAGCAAAGGGAAGCTAAGAGCTGTGAGAACCATACAGTGCAACACAAAGCAGTTGCTTTATAACAGGTGAGTGATAAAATACAGAACCATAGAATTGTTTCAGTTGGAAAAGACCTCTAAGATCCTCCAGTCCAACCTTCAACCCAACACCACCATGGCCATCAAACCCTGTCCCCAAATGCCATGGCCACAGGCTCCTTAAACACCTCCAGGCATGGGGACTCCACCACCTCCCTGGGCAGCCTGTTCCAATCCCTGACCACTCCTGCAGCAAAGATGATTTTCCTCAGCTCTCTGGCACAACCCCAGGCCATTTTCTCTCTTTCTATCACCTGAGAATAGGGAGTAGAGCCCTACCCCCACCTGACTGTAGTCTCCTCTCAGGGAGCTGTAGAGAGCAATGAGGTCTCCCCTCAGCCTCCTTTTCTCCAGACTAAACAATCCCAGTTCTTTCAGCCACTCCTCAAGTTCCTTCCTAATGACTACAGTACACCAGAAAGAGATCTGCTGCAACCAGTCCACTCTTACAGTAGGAACTAGCAAGTGGAGACTGAGCAGCCAGCAGCCTGGGTGCAGCGTGCTTCCAGATGTTCCTCCTCCATGCACTCACTGTTAGAAGCAAACCAGCTGCAGCCAGCAGGTGACAGAATCACAGGATGGTTTAAGCTGGAAGGGACCTTAAAGATCATCTAGTTCCAACCCCCCTACCATGGGCAGGGATACCTTCCATTAGGCCAGGTTGCTGAAGGTGCCCCATCCAGCCTGGCTGGAGCCTCCACAACTTCCCTGGGCAACCTGTTCCAGTGTCTCACCACCCTTCTTCTCCCTGTTTCATCCAAACCTAGCTTCTTCTGTTTTGAAGCCTTTTCCCCATGTCCTGTCACTAAATGGTTCATGAAATGTCCCTCTTCACCTCTCCTGTATCCCCTTTCAAAGGGGGCTCCCTGGAGTCTGCTCTTCTCCAGGCTGAATAAGCCCCAACTCTCTCAGCCTGGCCTCACAGCAGAGAGCTTCCAGCCCTCCCAGCATTGCTGTGGCCTCCTGGTCCCACTGTAACAGCTCCATGTCTCCTGTGCTGAGGATTCCAGAGCTGGCCCCAGCACTGCAGGTGGGGTCTCAGCAGAGCAGAGGGGCAGAATCCCCTCCCTGCCCCTGCTGCCCAAGCTGCAAGGCATCAGCCCAGGACACTGATGGCTTCTGGGCAATGAGTGCTCATTGTGGCTTTCAGCTCTTTATCCACCAGCACCCCCAGATGCTTTTCCTCAGGACTGTTCCCCATCCATTCTTCCCCCAGCCTTTATCTGGGATTGCCCTGACCCAGGTGCAGGACCTTGCACTTGGCTTTGTTGAGCTTCCTGAGTTTGGTGTTGGCCTTTCAGTCAAGTCTGTCAAGGTCCCTGTGTCATCTGCTGCAGCAGCTTGTGACGATGCCACCTGAGGTACTTGCAGGCCATTAGCATAGGGCCAGGTGGTTCCATGTCAAGCTCTCCTTTCACACCTTCTCAGGACATCTCTACACCCAGCTCCCGTGGACCTCTCTCTAGTGTATCCTTGGATAGGAGCCTAAGTGTCTCCACAGCACTTCACCTGCTGCTGCAGGCTCTCTCAGGGTTCCTCTAGGATCACAGGATGTTAGGCGTTGGAAGGAACCTTTGAGGATCATCAAGTCCTCAAAGTCCCCAGAGCAGGATCATAGAGTCCAGCACAGGTCACACAGGAACACATCCAGATGGGTCTTGGAAGTCTCCAGAGAAGGAAATTCCACAACCTCTCTGGGGAGCCTGTTCCAGTTCTCTGTGACACTTACAGTGAAGAAGTTCCTCCTCATGTTGAGGTGGAACCTCCTGTGCTGGAGTTTAGATCCATTGCCCCTTGTTCTATCCCAGGGTGCAAGTGAGCATAGGCTGTCCCCTCCCTCTTGACCCCCAGCCCTCAGATATTTATAAACATTTATTAAACCCCCTCTCAGTCTTCTCCTCTCCAAACTAAACTGCCCCAGGGCTCTCAGCCTCTCCTCACCAGGCAGTGCTCCAGGCCCTTCAGCATCCTTGTAGCTCTCCCTTCGTCATTCCTTGTAGCCCTCCCTTCATCATTCCTTGTAGCCCTCCCTTCATCATCCTTGTAGCCCTCTCTTCATCATCCTTGTAGCCCTCCCTTCATCATCCCTGTAGCCCTCCCTTCATCATCCTTGTAGCCCTCCCTTCATCATCCCTGTAGCCCTCCCTTCATCGTCCTTGTAGCCCTCCCTTCATCATCCCTGTAGCCCTCCCTTCATCATCCTTGTAGCCCTCCCTTCATCATCCCTGTAGCCCTCCCTTCATCATCCTTGTAGCCCTCCCTTCATCATCCCTGTAGCCCTCCCTTCATCATCCCTGTAGCCCTCCCTTCATCATCCCTGTAGCCCTCCCTTCATCATCCCTGTAGCCCTCCCTTCATCATCCCTGTAGCCCTCCCTTCGTCATCCCTGTAGCCCTCCCTTCATCATCCCTGTAGCCCTCCCTTCATCGTCCTTGTAGCCCTCCCTTCATCGTCCTTGTAGCCCTCCCTTCATCGTCCTTGTAGCCCTCCCTTCATCGTCCTTGTAGCCCTCCCTTCATCGTCCTTGTAGCCCTCCCTTCATCGTCCTTGTAGCCCTCCCTTCATCGTCCTTGTAGCCCTCCCTTCATCATCCCTGTAGTCCTCCCTTCATCATCCCTGTAGCCCTCCCTTCATCATCCCTGTAGCCCTCCCTTCATCATCCCTGTAGCCCTCCCTTCGTCATCCCTGTAGCCCTCCCTTCATCGTCCTTGTAGCCCTCCCTTCATCATCCCTGTAGCCCTCCCTTCATCATCCCTGTAGCCCTCCCTTCATCATCCCTGTAGCCCTCCCTTCATCATCCCTGTAGCCCTCCCTTCATCATCCTTGTAGCCCTCCCTTCATCATCCCTGTAGCCCTCCCTTCATCATCCCTGTAGCCCTCCCTTCATCATCCCTGTAGCCCTCCTTTCATCATCCCTGTAGCCCTCCCTTCATCATCCCTGTAGCCCTCCCTTCATCGTCCTTGTAGCCCTCCCTTCATCATCCCTGTAGCCCTCCCTTCATCATCCCTGTAGCCCTCCCTTCATCATCCCTGTAGCCCTCCTTTCATCATCCCTGTAGCCCTCCCTTCATCATCCCTGTAGCCCTCCCTTCATCGTCCCTGTAGCCCTCCCTTCATCGTCCTTGTAGCCCTCCCTTCATCGTCCTTGTAGCCCTCCCTTCATCGTCCTTGTAGCCCTCCCTTCATCGTCCTTGTAGCCCTCCTTTCATCATCCCTGTAGCCCTCCCTTCATCATCCCTGTAGCCCTCCCTTCATCATCCCTGTAGCCCTCCCTTCATCATCCTTGTAGCCCTCCCTTCATCGTCCTTGTAGCCCTCCCTTCGTCATCCCTGTAGCCCTCCCTTCGTCATCCCTGTAGCCCTCCCTTCATCATCCTTGTAGCCCTCCCTTCATCATCCTTGTAGCCCTCCCTTGGACTCTCTCCAGCAGATCCCTGTCCCTCTTGAACTGGGGAGCCCACAACTGGATGCCGTATTCCAGATGAGGCCTCACCAGCTGCAGACTTTAACTGCATTAGCAATGTGGCTTCTTCTCTGCAGAGATCCTTGGTTGCCCTTGTCATGGATATTAAATGTGACTTTGAGAGAGCTGACAGCAGCAGTGCCTGCTGAAGTGTTTTCCAAACCAAGCATTCTTTGCTTAGTCCATAGAAATGCAGAGTGGGAAGAGGCCAAAATCCCAGAGAATGCAGAGCCTGTCACACTCAGACGTTCAGCTGCCCTACCTCACAGCTCTCTTGACCTTTGGCTGCCAGGGGAGGACACTGCTGCTGCTGCTCTGCCTGCTGCATCTCCCTGGGGGGGGTGCCTGGCAGCTGGATTTTGCTGGTTCTCCAAAGCTCTGCTGGCAGAGGAAGGTCCAAGCACTGAAGCTGATGGACACATGGGATGGTAGTCAGCAGCATACAGACAAGGTCTGAGCTGCCAGTTCTGCTGTCTCCCTCCAGCTGGAGGGACAGCCTGGAGAGAAATGGTTTGGAATGATAGGTACAGAAAGTGATGAGGACAGGGGTTTAGAATTTGAGTACTGGGTTCCGTTTTGAGCTTCTCACTCCAAGGAGGACACTGAGGGTGTGTGGAGTGTGTCCAGAGAAGGGCAACAAAGCTGGGGAAGGGTCTGGAGAACAGGGCTGGTGAGGAGCAGCTGAGGGACATGGGGGTGTTTAGTCTGGAAAAAAGGAGGTTGAGAGGAGATCTCATTGCTCTCTACAACTCCCTGAGAGGAGGCTGGAGGTATGTGAGGGTTCCTCTCTTCTCCCTAGTATCAGGAGAGGAAACAGCCTGAAATTGTGCCAGGGGAGGGTTAGGCTGGAGCTGAGGAAATATTTCTCTGCTACAAGAGTGGTCAGACATTGGCACAGGCTGCCCAGGAAGGTGGTAGAGTCCCCATCCCTGGAAGGGTTTAAGGAAACTGTGGCCCTGGCACTTGGAGACATGGTTTAATGGCCATGGTGGTGGTGTTGGGTTGAAGGTTGGACTCAATGATCTTAGAGGCCTCTTCCAACCAAAACAGTTCTCTGATCCTACATCCATTCTCACCATTTATTAAGGATTTTAATGGTGACTATGATCTCCTCCTGTTTCACATGATCACAGGCTCACAGGATGTTAGGGGTTGGAAGGGACCTCTGGAGATCTTCCAGTCCACCCCTGCTGCCAGAACAGGACCATAGAATCCAGCACAGGTCACACAGGAACACATCCAGACAGGGCTGGAAAGGCTCCAGAGAAGGAGACTCCACAACCTCTCTGGGCAGCCTGCTCCAGGGCTCTGGCACCCTCACAGTGAAGAAGTTCTTCCTCACATTGAGATGGAACTCCCTATGCTGTAGTTTCCATCCATTGCCCCTTGTCCTACCCCAGGGTGTTACTGAGCAGAGGCTGTCTCCTCCCTCTTGACCCCCAGCCCTCAGATATTTATAAACATTTATTAAATCCCTCTCAGCCTTCTCTTCTCCAGACTAAGCCCCAAGGCTCTCAGCTTCTCCTCATAGGCCACATGCTGCAGTCCCTTCAGCATCCTTGTAGCCCTCTATTGGACTTTCTCCAGCAGATCCCTGTCCCGCTTGAACTGGGGAACCCGCAACTGGATGCAGTATTCCGTGTGAGGCCTCACTAGGGCAGAGTGGGGGAGGAGGAGAACCTCCCTGGCTCTGCTGGCCACACTTCTGAATGCAGCCCAGGACCCCCTTGGCCTTCCTGGCCCCCAGGGCACATTGCTGTCCCATGCAGAACTTGTTATCTACCAGGGCTCCCAGGTCCTTCTCCACAGGGCTGCTCTCTGATCTGCTTTAGATGATCCTTGTCTGGCAGGGGGCTTGGACTAGATGATCTTCAGAGGTCCCTTCCAATCCTACCCTTTCTGTGATCTCCAACAATAAATCCCTTGGGGAAATCCAGTGAGCTTCTCTCAGCACTCCTTTCCCAAGTTATTATTTCTCTTGTTCTGACGGCTCCACCCAGTTCACCTCTTGGTTGAACTCCAGGGCAAGCCATTGATCCAGAAATTTCCATTTCTTTCAAACAAGCAATGTCAGCCCTTTAATTTCTTAATTAACAGCTCATAATTAGAAGCACTACAGATGAGTGGAGACCAGATGTGAAGTGAACCTCAGATGAATACAAAAAGATCGTTTTTTATTTATTTTAGCAAGCCTGTCCTCTTTAGGAGTGGGTTCTCATTTTAAACCAGAGAAGGTTCAAAGGGACTTGGAATCTTTTCCTTCCTTTGTTAATTGATAAACATCACATCCTCACAACTGAAAGGTCATCACTACCTGCAGGGTGCTGCTGAAGCAGGAAGTGAAACCATGACTGAGAGCTGCCTGCTCGTTACTGCTGGTGGGCACATCAGGCAGGTGTGCAGCCATCACACAGCCCAAAAAGAAGTGCAGAGCTGCCAGCAGTTTCCTCGTAGTATCATTTTAATCTCTCCCCAACCTGTTTCCAAAGGACTGGGGCAATGTCTCCTGTTTAGATTGAGAATAAGTTAATAAGGTGGGGATTACAAAACCAGAGTGATCTTTATTTTCCCTTAAACCCCACCCCAGAATGATGCACAAAACTGATTAAACTCCTTTACAGCTGTAATACAGCTTCCATTTGCTTCCAGACTGAGCTAGCCTGGTTACAGTCAGTGTGGGAGGGGGATTTCAGCTCTCACACTGTCACACCAGAGTGAGAGCAGAGCGAGTCCAAAATGAGTGCCAAACCTGATCCCAAAATGAGAGCCAAAATCAGAGAGAAAAGGAGAGAGCAGACTGCTTCCTGGACACTCTGTTTAAGGCTTCCCTAGGCAATGTGTCCAGTGCCAATACATACCAGTCCAGAGAACCCAGCCAGTCACAGTTCCAAATTCCAGCCTGGGCTTCCCCCACAGGGGAATAATGTGAGGGACCTCAGCTCCTGGCAGGAAGAATGGAGCCTTTTGGTCTGCCACAGGTCACACAGGAACACATCCAGACAGGGCTGGAAAGCCTTCAGAGAAGGAGATTCCACAGCCTCTCTGGGCAGCCTGTTCCAGGGCTCTAGGACCCTCACAGTGAAGAAGTTCCTCCTCATGTTGAGGTGGAACCACCTGTGCTGGAGTTTCTATCCACTGCCCCTTGTCCTATCCCAGGGTGCAAGTGAGCAGAGCCTGTCCCCTCCCTCTTGATACCCAGCCCTCAGATATTTATAAACATCTATTAAATCCCTTCCAAGTCTTCTCCTCTCCAGACTGGAAAGCTCCTGGTCATCCCTCTTCACAATGGTTGAGAGAAAAGTGCAAATCTTGAAGAGGAATGAGTTCTTCCAGGGAGAGGAACAGCTTCATCTGGACATGCCTTAGAAAATCAGGAGTGGTCATTTCTATTTAGATATATCAGTGGTAATTGGTCCCTTTTAGCTATTGATGGGCAGTGAGAAGATCCCCTCTGAGAAGTTCCCCTCTCAGGCTGCTCTTCTCCAGGCTAAACAACTCCAGGTCTTCCAGCCTTTCCAACTCCATTGGACTCTCTCCAGTAGTTCCCTGTCTGTCTTAGACCAAGGAACCCAGAAGCAGACTCAGTGCTCGAGAGGTTTTTAAACACAAGTTCTATGAGGAGCAGCTGAGGGAACTGGGCTTGTGTAGTCTTTGGAAGAGGAAGCTGAGAGAAGCCTCATCACCCACTGCAACTCCCTGAAAGGAACTTGGAGCAAGGTGGGGGTCAGTCTCTTCTCACAGGCAGCAAGTGACAGGACAAGAGGAAATGGCCTCAAGTTGTGCCAGGGGTGGCTCAGGTTGGATATTAGGAAAAATTTCTTCCCAGCAAGGGCTCTCAGGCACTGGCCCAGGCTGCCCACGGAGGTGTTAGAATCCCAAACCCTGAAGGTATTTGAAAGATGTTTGGATGTGGTTCAGTGGGAGTGGCTCAGCAGCAGTGGTGGGATTGTGAGCTCTAGGTGAGGAGTTGGTCTCGATGATCTCAAAGGTCTCTTCCAACCTCAACAGATCTATGATTCTGTGTAGCCTCACTGTGCCACAGTAGAGGGGGAGGAGAAACTCCCTTGACCTGCTAGCCATGCACCACAAGAAACCATTGGCCTCCTTGACCATGAGGACACATTGCTGGCTGAAGGACAACTTGCTGTTCCCCAGCACTCCCAGATCCTTCTCTGCAGAGCTGCTTTCTAAGCAGGTCAACCTCTCACCTGTACTGCTACAAGGGCTTATTCCTCCCCAGGGACAGGAGCCTACACTTGTTCCTTTTTGTGACTGTGTCCTAGGTTGTGCTAGATGGAAAATCTTTTTTCTTTTCATTTTTTGCATCTCCAGTGATCCTGACAGCAATTTTCATGTCTTCATGTCCTTCACTTTAATTTAGGAAGATTGTTGGAATAACACAAATGCTTTATGCCTGATGACAGGGAGTTCACAGGCACAAAATGTAACATTTGCCTTAAAAGATAATAGGTTCTGACAGGGGTTCACTGTAACACTGCCCAGCCTGGCATGTCATCTGTTTGGGAGATAAAGGCCTTGAGAAGGTCAGAATGTCTTGAAGGAATGTGAGAACTGAGACAGAAAGTGAGGATGTGAAGTACATGATCCTGGTCAGAATGCTTTGCAGATAAGCTGCTGAGAAAATACATCTAATTAAGAGGAAAATTTTCCATTCCTTTAAAAAAAGAATCTCTATCTCTCTCTGACAAACTCTTCAGGTTGCTGCAGTTGCACTTACTGGAGCAGGCTGCCCAGAGTGGTGGTGCAGTCTTCATCTCTGGAGACAGAATCACAGAATCACGGAAACATTCAGGTTGGAAAAGCCCCTCAGGATCACCAAGTCCAATCCAGAACCCTCCTCTACAAGGGTCACCCCTAAACCATATCCCCAAGCACCACATCCAAAGGACCTTTAAAGACCTCCAGAGCTGGTGACTCCACCACCTCCCTGGGCAGCCTGTGCCAATGTCTGACCACTCTTGCTGGGAAAAATGTTTCCTACTGTCCAGTCTAAACCTACCCAGTCACAGCTTGAGGCCATTCCCTCTTGTTCTATCACTGATTACCTGTGAGACATGCAAACTCTGCCTGGATGTGTCTCTGTGTCCTTTCCATGAACCTGCTTTGGCACAGGGGTTGATCTCCAGAGCTCACTTCCAACCCCTGAGTCTGTAAAACCTGAGAAATTGATCATTTATGGCTCAAAAATGTGTCTGAGTCCTTTATTTGAGCAAGGACAGGAAGCCAAGGTAATTGTATGGGTGAAAGAATTAGAAGAGCTGCCAGCGTGATGCTTAGTTCTTGCTTTCTTGTGCCTTTGCTTTTTTGTTTTGCTGCACAGCTTAGAAACTTGAACACAGAACTTTGCTCAGGTGGGTATGGAGCCCACTGGCATCCTGGCCTGGAGCAGCAATGGTGTGGGCTGCAGGGGCAGGGCAGGGATTGTGCCCCTGTGCTGGGCACTGCTGAGGCCACAGCTTGAGTGCTGGGTTCAGTTTTGGGCCCCTCACTCCAATAAGGCCATTGAGGGGCTGCAGTGTGTCCAGAGAAGGGCAACAAAGCTGGAGAAGGGTCTAGAAAACAGGGCTGGTGAGGAGCAGCTGAGGGAACTGGGGTGGTTTAGTGGGGAGAAAGAGGGGCTGAGGTGAGACCTCATTGCTCTACCCAGCTCCCTGAAAGGAGGCTGCAGTGAGGTGGGAGTTGGGCTCTTCTCCCTAGTATCAGGTGATAGGGTGAGAGGAAAATGGCCTGAAGTTGTGCCAGGGGAGGGTTAGGTTGGAGATGAGGAAAAATTTCTTTGCTGCAAGAGTGGTCAGGGATTGGAACAGGCTGCCCAGGGAGGTGGTGGAGTCCCCATCCCTGGAGGTGTTCAAGAAACCTGTGGCTGTGGCACCTGGGGACAGGGTTGGGTTGATGGTTGGGCTCAATGATCTTAAAGATCTTTTCCAACCAGAAGAATTCTGTGATTATTCCTTCCAGTATTTCACACCTCAGCTGCACAGCCAGAGCAATTTCAGTGTTTCCTTTCTAGAGCTTTATCAGCTATTTGAGTCTCCATGTAAGTCCTGTTAGCTCACCCCACTACAGACACTAGCCTGCACTTGACTTTTCTCCAGAAAAATACCTAAGTTCCATCATTCTTGATGGCATACAAAGCTTCTCTGTAATGCCAAGCAATCAGATGGACGAAAAGCCAAATGAAATCACCTGCCATGAGAAGTGGGGTAAAAAGAACCTGTGCAGGAATGGGTGTGCAGCCTTCAAATGGAAGAGGGTGAAATAGCTTCAGGTAGATTGCCCTGGAGGGTTCAAACTAGCTAAGACCAAAAGAAGCTGCAGTGTCAGAGACAATAAGGAGATGATGTACCAGGAGATATCCAAAAAGGCATTTTAATTAAGTTGAGCTAAGAACTTTATCAAAAATAATAAGAAATATTTGATTCTAAAATGC
The DNA here is from genome assembly GCF_027791375.1 of Indicator indicator. NCBI lineage: Eukaryota > Metazoa > Chordata > Aves > Piciformes > Indicatoridae > Indicator > Indicator indicator. The sequence continues at coordinate 39,378,739 of NC_072016.1, forward strand.
TTGTTGACCTCCATGAATTAAAACAGAGTTGACTGAAGTGTGCAATCCAGAGTTAGACACACAGCACACACACTATTCAACTCCAGCACTAAACCAGTTTTCCAATTCATTACTGGCTTTCCTGCTGTTAAATTTAAGTTTTGATTAAATCTCCCCCACCCTGTTCATGCTTTTTGAGATAAAAAAAGTTTCCTGGTGAATTGAAACCGTATTGGATTAGAGGCAAATTGAAAAATGGATGAGAGCCTGGCATGCTCAGCAAAGGGAAAAAGGAAAGAGAAGAGAGAGGAGAACTGAATATTTCACTTTGGACATCAAAAATAGTTCTGTCCTGCAAGATGTGTTCAGTCTCCATTTCCTCTCTGATCAAGATATGGAGAACTGAGATATACCAAATTAAAAGTGTGAGCTTGCAGCTCAGAAGGCAAATGGCATCCTGGGCTGCATCCCAAGCAGCATGGCCAGAGATCCAGAGAGGAGATCCTGCCCCTCTGCTCTGCTCTGGGGAGACCTCACCTGCAATGCTGTGCCCAGCTCTGGAGCCCTCAATACAGGAAGGACATGGACCTGATGGAGTGGGTTCAGAAGAGGGCCATGGAAATGCTCAGGGGGTTGGGAGCAGCTCTGCTGTGAGGACAGGCTGAGGGAGCTGGGGGTGTTCAGCCTGGAGAAGAGAAGGCTCTGGGGAGACATAATAGCAGCCTGCCAGGACCTGAAGGTGGCTACAAGAAGGCTGCAGAGGGACTGTTTGCAAAGGCCTGCAGGGAGAGAGAAGGGGCAATGGCTTCAAACTAGAGCAGAGCAGATTTAGATTGGATGTGAGGAACAAGTTCTGCACCATGAGGGTGGTGGAACAGTGCCCAGAGGTGGTGGTTGAACTCAGGTTGCCCAGAGAGGTGGCTGAGGCCCCTTGCCTGGAGATATTCAAGGTGATGCTCAACCTGGCTCTGGGTAACCTGATCTAGTGGAGGATGTCCCTGCTAAGTGCAGAAGGGCTTGGACTGGATGACTTTTAGAGGTCCCTTCCAACCCAGGTGATTTTATTTGTTTGCAATTTGTATCGTTTTTCAGTGATTTTGTGTATAAATGATGGCTTTATTTCAATCCTGTTGTTCTGGTTTAGTATTTTAATCCAAGGTTGGGGTTGCCTTTTTGTTTTTTTGTTTAATGAGGGGCAATTTGTTTTAAACATCTCAAGGAATAGGGATTCAACCACCCCCTGGGGGAATTCCCTCCTGGTAACTGTTTTGTGTATTTGCAGAGGCCTTTAAGATGTCTTTCTGTAATTACAGATCTCAAAATGGGATGAAACTGCTCATCTGAGGACTTAAGATTCAGCACTTTGCTGGTCAGGCAACTGGAATATAACACAAATACTTCTGTTCTGTCCTGCAGACCCCCACCAGTGAGTGAAAGTGCCCCAAAAGGAACTGTGGTGGTAGTTGTTACAGCAGCTGCCTTGAACCAGACCATTGTCTATTCAATTGTTGCAGGAAATGAAGAGGGTAAGTACTAATATTTTGGTCTTAGTGATTATGCCTGAGCCTACTGCATGCATCAGAAGCCTCCAAGAAATAATGATTAGAAATAAAGCTGCTGAGCTGAAGTCCCACCACAGCTGTGTGAGCAGGAGGGGTGGCTGTTATCAAGCCCTCAGAGATCAGCTCAAGAACAGCTCACTTAGCACAGCTGCAATAAAAATTAAAACACAATGAAATTCTCACTGATGGGAAGGTTCACATCCCTGCCACATGGTCTGAATCCCTGGGACACTGAAGAGTAAAAATAGCTTTGATGGGCTTGTTCAGCCTGGAGAAGAGAAGGCTCCAGGGAGACCTTCTCATTGCCTTTCAGCTTAAAGGGGGCTGTAAGAGGATGGGGATGGACTTTTGAGCAGGGCTTGTTGTGACAAGATCAGGGATCACGGTTTGAAACTGAAAAAAGGGGAAGATTTAGACTTGAAGGTGATGAGGCATCCAGGTTGCCCAGAGTGGTGATAGAAGCCCCCATCCCTGGAACCATTCCGGGTCAGGTTGGATGTGGGCCTGAGTAAGCTGGATCTAGTTGAAGATGTCCCTGCTTAGTGCAGGGGGGTTGGACTAGATGAGCTTTAAAGGCCCCTTCCAACCCAAACCATTCTGTGATTCTACTTCTTGCTTCCAAATCTGCTCTAGGACATTCTAAGCTTACCATGCTCTAGCCACAAAGATTGGAGCTGATACTTGAACAGTACAGTGAGGCACAGGAAGCTCCATGTGAACAGGAGGAAGAAGGTTTTCACTGTGAGGGCAACAGAGCACTGGAACAGGCTGCCCAGGGGAGTCTCCCTCTCTGGAGCTATTTAAGACCCACCTGGATGTGTTCCTGTGTGATCTGCTCTGGGTGACCCTGCTCTGGCAGGGGGGTTGGACTGGATGAGCTTTGGAGGTCCCTTCTAGCCCCTAACATTCTGTAATTCTGTGATGGGTGTGATCTAGTTGGGGATGTCCCTGCTTACTGCACAGGGATTGGACGAGATGACCTCTAGAGGTCCCTTCCAACCCAGTGCATTCTGTGAGTCGATGATGTGCATCCTTCTGGAGTACTCTCCATGATCCACCTTGAAATCTCTAAGCAAAATTGCTCTAAATTATATGGAGGGGTGTGGAGGAATTCCCCATCTCATTCTGTTTTTTGTGAGAGGGGGCTGTTTGTCTTGCCTTCTCCTGCCAGCACGTCCTCCAGCTGGTTATTCCACAGGATCACACAGGGTCACAGGAGGTTAGGGGTTGGAAGGGACCTCCAGAGATCATTGAGTCCAACCCCCCTGCCAGAGCAGGGCCAGAGAATCTAGCACAGGTTGCACAGGAATACATCCAGGTGGGTCTTGAAAGTCTCCAGAGAAAGAGACACCACAACTCCTCTGGGGAGCGTGTGCCAGGCTGGCTTCAGCTGCTGTGCTCCTTTGGAGCAAGCCTCACACAGCAGCTGCATGGCCTTCTGGGGGCCTGAGGGACGGGTGGGAAGGACTTAGTGAAGGTGGTGCCAGAGCACAATGTCATCACCAAAACAGGAACTTTGAGGCGTTAAAAGCCCAGGATTCTGGATATTAGAAAGTCACTTGTGTTTCTGCTGGCTTTCAGGGGTGTTTGCTATTAACAACAGAACAGGAGTGATCTGGGTTCAGAAGCCTCTGGACTATGAGAGCGTCACAAGCTACGAGCTGCGGGTTCAGGCGGACTCCCTGCAAGTGGTGCGATCCAACCTGCGCGTCCCTTCCAAGAGTAAGTGTGAGAGTCCTCCTCTCCAAAGCTCTTCCACACCTCTGCTCTCACCTTGGGAGGCTCTTGGTGGCTCACTCCAGCTACTCATTGTTGTGCTTTCAGCTTTCAGAGTCCAAAAGCCCACATGGAAACAGATTTAGATTGCATCCCCTCTCCCTTTTTGCCGGTAGGTGAAAGCAAATTAGGCAGTAGAAAAGAGAGGTAAAATCTCAAAAGAAAGAGTCTGGAATTGATTTGGAAGTGAAAAGGTTAAGTTTAACAAAATATAAAAGGAATCTGAGTAAAAGGGAGGTTACAAAGGTATAAATAAAAATATATACAAAGCCAGGCATGGCTGGCAAAGGATTCTCTGCATGCAATGCAGAGATGCAGTCCTTAGGAGTCTGGAGCAACATGGAGCAGGCTCAACCATGGGAGCAGCAGCAGGGAGCAGCAGGAGCAGCCTCTCAAGCAGGCGAGGGCCGGAGCAAGAGAGAGAAGCAGGAAATGTCTCCCCTTAAAAAGGCTGTGGACAGGAGGTGGGAGCAGAATAGACTTTGACCCAGGGACCCCTCCCCTGGGAGGAGGAACCAAGTCTCTCTGCCCACCTGGGTCAGGTTTCTTTGTCCACCTGGGGGCTAGGTTCTTTTCAGCCCACGCCCTCCTGGGCTGGGTGTAACCTGGCACGCTTTGTGAGGGTGTTGGTGGCTTCACTTCAGCTATTGACCTCATCTTGTTATCAGAAAGGCAACAACTGTGATGGTACAGAGCAGGCAGCAGCAGGGGTTGTGGATCTTTAGGCCACAACCTGGGCTGGGCTGCAGCAAAAGCAGCACAGCCAGAGGGTCAGGAGGGGTGATGCTGCCACTCTGCTCTGCTCTGGTGAGACCTCACCTGGAGTACTGTGTCCATCTATGGGGTCCCCAGCACAGGAAGGGCATGAACCTGCTGGAGTGGGTCCAGAGGATGGCCATGAAGATGGTGAGAGGGCTGGAACACCTCTCCTGCAAGGACAGGCTGAGACAGTCTGTGCTGTTCATCCCTAGGGAGACCTTAGAGCAGCATTTCAGTATCTGAAGGGGACCTACAGGAAGGCTGGGGAGGGACTGTTTGGAAGGGCCTGTGGTGATGGAATGGGGACAATGGTTTGAAACTGGAGCAGGGGAGATTTAGCTTGGGCATTAGGGGGAAGCTCTTTACAGTGAGAGTGGTGAAATCCTGGAACAGGCTGCCCAGAGATGTGGTGGACCTCACTGGATGGCAGCACAGCCTGATGGGGTGTCAGCCACCCCCACCCCACTGCCCCTCAGTTTCATATCATCAGTGAACTTGCTGATCATTAAGGCTGGAAAAGGTCCCCAAGATGATTGTGTTCAGTGGCTAGCCCAACACTACCAAGCCCACCACTGAACCATGTCCCTCAGCACCACAGCTACACATTCCTTGAAGGCTTCCAGGGATGCTGATTCCACCACTTCCCTGGGGAGCCTCTTCAAGGCCTTACCCACTTTTTCAGTGAAGACATTGTTCCTCATGTCCTAACTAAACCAACCCTGGCACAACCTGAGGACATTTTCTGTTGTCTGCTTTTTCCTTGGGACAAAAGACTGACTCCAGGAAGCTGTAGAGACTGACAAGGTCTCCCCTCAGCCTCCTTTTCTCCAGGGTGAATACCCTCAGTACCCTCAGCTGCTCCTCACAAGACTTATGCTCTAGGACCCTTCACCGGCTTTGTTGCCCTTCTATGGACCCACTCCAGCATGTCAATGTCCTTCTTGGAGTGAAGGGCCCAAAACTGAACCAGATATTTGAGGTGTAGCCTCACCAGTGCCAAGTACAGGCTCACTGCTCCATTCCTGCTGGCCACACTGCTGCAGCTGCAGGCCAGCTGGCTCCAGCAGAGGTCTTGGGGCAGCCTCTCTGGTCATGGAGTCATAGAACAGTAGAATGTTAGGGGTTGGAAAGGACCTCCAGAGATCATCCAGTCCAACCCCCCTGCCAGAGCAGGATCACCCAGGGCAGGCCACACAGAAACACATCCAGGTTAGCTTTGAAAGTCTCCAGAGAAGGAGACTCCACAACCTCTCTGGGAAGCCTGCTCCAGGGCTCCAGCACCCTCACAGAAAAGAAGTTTCTCCTCATGTTAAGTTGGAATTTCCTGTGTTCCATCTTGTATTCATTCATTCCTTGTCCTGTTCCTGGGTGCCACCAAAAAGAGCCTGGCCCCTTCCTCTTGTCACCCACCCCTCAGATATTTAGAGACACTAATAAAATCCCCTCTTAGCCTTCTCTTCTCCAGACTAAACGGTCCCAGGTTTCTCAGTCAAGGAAGCAGTGGCCTCTCTGTCCCACTTCAGACTCCTAACCTGGACTAGAGCAGTCCTGCTGACTAGGCAGCAGTTTTAAAAGGGTGAGAGCTGAACTATTTCATGTAGGGGTGCTTGATAACAACAGGAGCTTAAATTTGGTCCAGATGAAAGGAAGAGAACACTTGATGCCTGCTTTTGGATAGCCAGGAGTGTCAGCATGTGCTAGGTTTGGAATACAGCTGAGGAATTTGGTGGATGTGTGTCCTAAAAGGCTTCACAAGCATCTGGCTCACTGAATCATTTATGTCTTTGTAATGGAGATCCCTTGACCTGCAGCTTTGGTTCCTACATTTGTTTGATGCATGGATTTCCATTTTCCCCACACCTTTAATCTTGCTTGATTGAGTTTTAATCAGGTGAAATCCTATTTCTGAGTTGCAGGGCACTGGCTTGAACTACAGGGGAAAGAGATGAGACAGAATTAATGCCCTGCTGTGAACTTGGTGACATTGAAGTGAAGAACCTCTTTGGAGAAAGGATCTGGGGGTGCTGGTTGACAGCCAGCTGAAGATGAGATGTCCCTGCTCACTGCAGGGGCGGTGGACAAGAACACCTTTGAGGGTCTCTTCCAACCTGGAGAGCAGTGAGGGGGAAAAGGACCTGGGGGTCCTGATGGATGGGAGGTTGACCATGAGCCAGCAATGTGCCCTTGTGGCCAAGAAGGCCAAGGGCATCCTGGGGTGGATTAGAAGGGCTGTGGTGAGTAGGTCCAGAGAGGTTCTCCTGCCCCTCTGCTCTGCCCTGGTGAGGCCTCCTCTGAAATATTGTGTCCAGTTCTGGGTCCCTCAGCTCAAGAAGGACCTCAGGGAGCTGCTTCAAAGAGTCCAGCACAGAGCCACAAAAATTATTAGGGCAGTGGAACATCTTCCTTAGGAAGAGAGCTACAGGGAGGCTCTGTAGGTCAGAAAGGAGGAGCCTGAGAGGTGACCTCACTGCTGTTGATAAAGATGTGCAGGGGGAGTGCCCAGAGGCTGGAGCCAGGCTCTGCTGGGGGATGCCCAATGCCAGCACAAGGGGCACTGTAGAAGTTGAGGCACAGGAAGTTCCATGGAAACAGGAGGAAGAGGTTTTTTCCCTGTGAGGGTGACAGAAGACTGGAACAGGCTGGCCAGGGGGGTTGCGGAGTCTCCCTCTCTGGAGATACTCAAAACCCACCTGGCTGTGTTCCTGTGTGCCCTGCCCTGGGTGATGCTGCTCTGGCAGGAGGGTTGGACTGGATGGACTTTGGAGGTCGCTTCCAGCCCCTGGCATTCTGTGATTCTGTGATCCTGAGGAATGCATTCTGTGATAGTGCCAACTGATAGCTTAATGATAGCTCAATAAATGAGGAGAGAAAGTGCATGGAGGTGTCCTGTGAACTGGTGAACTCAAGTGGGGGTTCAAAACAGTGGTGCTGAATCTTGCAGAATCACACTCTTGCTTTCAGCAGAATCAAAGTCCCTCAATGAGGTAGTTTCAGACTTTATACTCAGACACTGAAGTGCATTTTTTTTTCTGTCCTTTGTTAGGCTTTCTGATGACAGCCAGTTTAAAAGGTTGGAATTCTGGTCTGAGGAATCAGCATCCTGGTGGTGCTGAGCCCAGAAAGATTTTCACTGTTAATGGACTTCTCCAATTCAACTAAAATTAGTTCCTTGGCTTTTTTTTTTCCCCCCATCTGCTCTTTAATTATTAACTTGTCAGTCACCATGGACTGTAGTCCAGTGGTCTAGTGCAGGTCCACTTGAGATTGTGATTATTAGCTTCCAAATAGAAGCTTTCAGTTCTCCTTCAATGGATAAGGTGAAGAAAACCCCAAACTGATATGCGGAGGGAACATCACAACTGTGTGTGGCTGGAGGTGTTGTGAGAATCATAGAATGGAGGGGTTGGAAGGGATCTCTGGAGATTGAGTCCAACCTCCTGGCAAAGCAGGATCCCCCAGGGCAGGCCACACAGGAGCTCATCCAGATGGGGTTTGAAAGCCTTTGGAGAAGGAGACTCCACAACCTCTCTGGGCAGCCTGCTCCAGGGCTCCAGCACCCTCACAGGAAAGAAGTTTTTCTTCATGTTGAGGTGGAACTTCCTGGGTTCCAGTTTGTATCCATTGCCTCTTGTGTTGTCACAGGACACCACTGAAAAGAGCCTGGCCCCTGCTTCTTGACACCTACTCTTCAGATATTGCTAAATACTAATGAGAACTCCTCTCAGGCTGCTCTTCTTTGGGCTAACCAGCCCCAGGTTTCTCAGCAATTCTTCATCAGACATGTTCCAGTCCCTTCAGCATCCTCCTAGCCTCTCTTTGACACTCTCTAGTGTATCCCTGACCCTCTTGAACTGGGGAGCCCAGAACTGAGCACAGTACTTCAGCTCTAACCTGTCACAGTGCAAGCAGCCACTTCCTCCTAGGAGGAGTTGTGAATTGGTGAGCTGAAGGGAATGTATCAGGACAAGGAATCATTTATTGGACCCAAAGGAATTCTTGAACAAGAACAGGAGAAACATCATCTTTTAGTTCACTTGAGCACTGTCACCTCTTCAGAAAGTTTTTTCCTGCACCTCACTGTGCTGCAGTGTGATACCTGGGGGATATCTGGGGAACTGGGATCAGAGCAATAACCTTGTGGCCAGGAAGGAGGGGATGGGACAGGAGGAAGCAGAAGGATTTAGGAAAAACCAGAGGGAGCAGCAAAGTGCTGCCTAAAATGAAGTAAGAAAGAGCTGTGGAGGGGTATGGTGGAATCACAGAATTGTGTTGGTTGGAAGAGATGATGGAGTCTAACCATTAACCCAGCACTGCCAGCTCACCACTGAAACATGGCCCTCAGTACCACATCTACACTGCTGTTACACCCCTCCAGGGATGGGGACTCCACCACTGCCCTGGGCAGCCTGTTCCAGGCCTTGACAACCTTTCTGGGGAGGAAATTGCTCCTCATGCCCAACCTAAGCCTTCCCTGGTGTGATTTGAAGCTGTTCCTTCTTACCCTCTCGTTTGTTACTTAGGAGAAGAGACTGACCCTGCCCTACTCCCACCTCCCTTCAGGGAACTGTAGAAAGAAAGTCTCCCCTCAGCCTCCTTTCCTGCAGGCTAAACAACCACAATTCCTTCTGCCCCACAGGAGACTTGTGCTCTACATCCTTCACCAGCTCCAAGATCAGACACATCTTCCTTCATAGCCCAAAAGAAGAGCTCCCCTGAGCCTGCCAGCTTTTTTCTGGCTTCCTGCAAAGCCAATCCTGCATCCCAGAAACCATCTGCATGCAGCCAAGCAAAGCCAGGTGCAAAACAGGCTGAGGAACTTGGGAAAATCTTCAGATTCCATTTTTTTAAATGCTTTTAAATCCCTTCAGGAATGAGGACTCCACCACCACCCTGGGCAGCCTGTTCCAGGGCTTGAAAACCCTTTTTGGGAAACAAATTGTTCCTCATGTCCAACCTTGACCCTCCCCTGGTGCAACCTGAGACCATTTCCTCTTGTCCTATCACTTCTTAATAGGGAGAAGAGACTACCTGGCTTCAACCTCCTTTCAGGGAATTTTAGAGAGTGAGAAGGTCTCCCCTCAGCCTCCTTTTCTCCAGGCTAAACAACCCCACTTCCAAGCTGCTCCTCATACCAAGCACAAAGGCTTCCCACTGTCCTCTGGAGAGAAAGACTGTGTTTGCAGGAGAAGCAGAATACATTTGTTTGTGAACACCATGGACAAAAGGGCCCTCAAATTCCTCTGGATACAGAAGCAGAGGGTTCACAGGATCACCAAATGCCATGTTGGACTGGATCATTTGGTCCAACCTGTCTAGGTAATAGTAGAGTTGAAAGGAGGTGGCCCAGCCTCTGTTAAGTCTTGAAACTCTCCAGTGTAGGGGAACCCACTGCTTCCCTTGGGAGATGATTCCAATGTCCATCTGTTCTCATAGGGAAACATTTTCTTCTGGAATCCAATGGGAATCTCCCCATCAGTAACTTTTCTCCATCACCCCTTGTCTTTTCCATTGGACTCCTTCACAGGCTCACAGGATGCTAGGGGTTGGAAGGGACCTCCAAAGATCATTGAGTTCAACCCCCCTGCCAGAGCAGGATCATAGAATCTAGGGCAGTTTGCACAGGAATGCATCCAGATGGGTCTTGAAAGCCTCCAGAGAAGAAGATTCCACAACCTCTCTGGGCAGCCTGCTCCAGTGTCCTGGGACCCTCACAGTGAAGAACTTCCTCCTCATGTTGAGGTGGAACCTCTTGTGCTCTAGTTTCCATCCATTGCCTCTTGTCTTATCCCAGGGTGCAAGGGAGCAGAGCCTGTCCCCTCCCTCCTGACCCCCAGCCCTCAGATATTTCAAAACATTTATTAAATCCCTTCTCAGTCTTCTCCTCTCCAGACTAAACAGCCCCAGGGCTCTCAACCTTTCCTCACCAGGCAGTGCTCCAGTTCCTTAATCATCCTCATAGCCCTCCCTTGGACTCTCTCCAGCAGATTCCTGTCCCTCCCGAACTGGGGTGCCCACAACTGGATGCAGTATTCCTGGTGAGCTCTCACCAGGGCAGAGTAGAGGGGGAGGAGAACCTCCCTCAATCTTCTGGACACACTCCTTGTCCATCTTCCTGGTCTGTGGTGATAAGGTCTCCCCTAAGTTTTCTCTTCTCAAGGCTGAACAACCTCAGTCCTCTCAGCCTTCCCTCACATGGCAGTCTCATGTTTTCTAGTGGTCACAACTGCCAGAGTGCATCTCCCCTCCATGCACATGACCCTTTCAGCCTGCCACTGCCCTCTGGCTCCCTCACCTGCTGCCACCAGCAGCTGGCATTTGCTGTCTTGTCTTCATGCATTGTTACCATCCAGCTGCTGCTCAGCCAGGTAGCCCCCAGGTTCTTCTGGGAGCAGTCTGCAAGGAGCCATGGCTGCAAGCAGATTGTCTGAAAATTAAACCTTGCAGACAAAGGTGGTGCCAGTTGGCACAGGGCTGCATGAAAGGTTTCTCTTTGTTAGGAGTTCCCTGTGTTAACAGCTTCATGCTCAGGCAGCTGTTGAGAAGGAGGCCAGAGGAGGTATCTCTGACTGCAGGATGTTCCACTGTGGATTTTATCTTGTTTTCACTGGCTCTGAGGCTTACTGTGAGACACCTCTGCTTCTAAGTCATGTTGTGGTGGCAGGGCTGAAAAGGGGGATTTCTTGTGTCATGGACTTGTAAATGCAGTGGAACTCAGCTCTTACTGCCCTCATTTTCCTCAGGTAACTTCTGGCCCCACATCTGCTCCTACTGTCCTTTCTCACACATCCACCTCTTCAGTTTTGCTTGCACTCTAGCTGACCTGACTGGCTCTGAACCAAGAGTAGGGAAAGGAAGAGAAGCAAGGGTGTAGTCCATAGAATCATGGAATTGTTAGGGTTGGAAGGGACCTCAAGCATCGTCTAGTTCCGACCCCTCTGCCATGGGCAGGGACACCTCACACTCCAGCAGGTTGCTCGCAGCCACATCCAGCCTGGCCTTAAAAACCTCCAGGGATGAGGCTTCCACCACCTCCCTGGGCAACCTCTGCCAGTGTCTCACCACCCTCATGGGGAAGAAATTTTTCCTAACATCCAATCTGAATTTCCCCATTTCTAGTTTTGTTTCATTCCCCCTAGTCCTATCACTCCCTGACACCCTCAAAAGTCCCTCCCCAGCTTTCTTGGAGCCCCCTTCAGCTACTCCTACCCAACACCTCCATGACCATTAGGCCATGGCCCCAAGTGCATGTCCATAGGTTTCATGAACACCTCCAGGGAGGGTACTCCATCACCTCCCTGAGCAGCCTGTCCCAATGCCTGACCACTTTTGCGCGGAAGAAATTCTTCCTCATATCCTCAGATTTGAGAAGCTGGGAGGTGTTTTCCAGCCTTACTGATTTTACTGCAGAATGTTCCACATCCACCTTCCCTTCCCTCTTTTAGGTAACACAGCCAAAGTGTTTATTGAAGTGAAGGACGAAAACGACCACGCGCCTGTCTTCACCAAACAGATGTACATTGGAGGGGTGTCTGAAGATGCCAAAATGTTCTCCTCTGTGCTTAAAGTTAAGGTAAGGCTGAAAGGTGTTAAACAGGCAGGGAAATATTTGCTCACTGGTGTGGTTTGTCACAGGAGGCAATGCAATGTGGTTCTTCTAAAACTGTGCCTGGGTTTAGAGCGAGGCTGATGCTCTTTTACCTCTTCCAAAAGGGGCAAAAGAAAAATGCAGGGCTAGGGAGGTTCTTCTACCTCTCTACTCTGCCCTGGTGAGACCACAGCTGGAATACTAAGTCCAGTTTTCGGCTCCCCAGTTCAAGAAAGACAGAGACCTGAAGGAGAGAATCCAAGGGAAAGCCAGGAGGATGATTAGGGGTCTTGAGCATCTCCCCTAAGAAGAGAGACTGAGAGCCCTGGGGCTATTTAGTCTTGAGAAGAGAAGACTGAGAGGGATCTGATCAATGTCTATCAATAGCTGAGGGGTGGGTGTCAAGGGAAGGGGGCCAGGCTCTTTTGTATGGTTCACAGTGATAAGAAAAGGAACAATGGGTTCAGACTGGAACATAGAAGATTCCACCTCAACATGAGGAGAAACTTCTTTCCAGTGAGGGTGACAGAGCCCTGGAACAGGCTGCCCAGGGGGGTTGTGGAGTCTCCTTCTCTGGAGACTTTCCAAACCCACCTGGATGCATTCCTGTGCAGACTACCCTAAGTGATCCTGCTCTGGCAGGGGGGTTGGACCTGATGATCTCTTGAGGTCTCTTCCAACCTCTGATATACTGTGAGACTGTGAAATGAAAAAAAAAAAAATTACATATAAAACTATACAATAACCCAGCTAACCCACCCTGTACAGAAAGAGCCTCCACCCTCCTGGACACACAAGCCCAGAGGGCTGCTGCTAGCTGACAAGTTATTATCTCCCTCTCATCCCAGCCAGGGTTCTTACCAGTAACCCAAAGAAGGACCAGCAGGAGAGGCAAGGCAAGGTCAGAAGTAGAGAAAAACAGGGGGAAAGGAGCAAGAGAGAAGAGTAAGAACAAGTTGTGCTCCAAAACTATATAGAAATTTGCAGATCAATGAAATGGAATAAATTTATCTTTTATATAGAAAAGGACCTGAGGGTGCTAGTTGACAACTGACTAGCCCTCTGTTGGACTCTTTCCAGCAGATCCCTGGCCCTCTTGGACCAGGGAGCCCAGAACTGGATGCAATATTCCAGGTGGAGCCTCACTAGGGCTTAGTAGAGGGGAAGGAGAACCTCCCTGGATCTGCTGGACACAATATTCTTGCTGCACCCCAGGGCACATTGCTGTCCCATGCAGAACTTGCTGTCTACCAGGACTCCCAGGTCCTTCTCCACAGGGCTGCTCTCCAGCAGATCCCCTCCCAGCCTGTTCTGGTGCAGTACACATGCCAGTACACCCAGCCCAGTGAGTAGCAGTGGGAGGAGCAAATAATCCAACTGCCATGGGTCAGACACATGCAGAGAGAGAAGCAAACTGGCACTGAGTCCATAATGTTACACACAAATCAAATTCAGAGACAAATAGGCCAATAAAATATTGGCTAAACACTTCTTCCATCATCATCAGACCAGTTACAGATGTGAGTAAGGCAAACCCTGTGCAGTGCTTCTCCATAACGTGCAGCAATTTTGCCAGCAGCAGCAACTGCTCTCTTCAAGAGATTCATTTGAATATAAAACCTTTTGACAGCAGGGTAATGTGTTGACTTCACAGAATCCCAGCTTTGAAGGAACCTCTAGAGATCATCTGGTCCAACTCTCCTGCTAAACCAGGATCACCCAGAGCAGCTTGCCCAGGATCGCAGTCGCCAGGGGGATTGGAATCTCTCCCGAGGAGACTCCACAACCTCTCTGGGCAGCCTGCTCCAGGGCTCCAGCTCCCTCACACCAGTTTCATTTCCTGCTCAGTTTGTGCCCATTGCCCCTTGCCCTGTCACTGGGAACTGCTGACAAGAGTCTGGCCTCATCCTCTTGACTCCTACCCTGTAGCTCTTGCTGAGCATTGCTCAGATCCCCTCTGGGGCTGCTCTTCTCCAGGCTCAGCAGCCCCAGGGCTCTCGGCCTTTGCTGCTCAAGGTCTCCAGGTATCTTCAGAGCCTTCTCTGGACTCCCTCTCTCAGTAGTTCCCTTGAACTGAGGAGCTCAGAACTAGACCCTGTACTGCAGATGTGCCCTTGCTAGGGCAGACTAGAGTGAGAGGAGAACCTCCTTTTACCTGCTGGCTACACTCTTCTTCACACACCCCAGGAAACCGTTTGTTCTCCTGACCACTAAGGCACATTGCTGGCTCACCTTGAACTTGTCACTAGGGCTGCCAGGTCCTTCTCCACAGAGAAGGTCTTTCCATCAGGTTAACCCTTCAGCTGGGGTGCTGGGGGGTTATTCCTCCCCAGGTGGAAGGACTCTACACTTGCCCTTGTTGAGTTCCATGAGGTTCCCAGGTTAGGTTTTTACATGATTATTAGGAGCTGAAAGAGAAGCTTGAGCTCAGAAGGATGCCATGAATCACTATAAAAAGTCAATTTTAATCAGTGTCTTTAGGCCAGTGTCCTTTAAAAGCTCATGTCTCTAAGAACACAGGCAAAAATGAATGTCATTTATTCAAATGACACATTTTAACCCAAGCTTTGTTCCTTGCATCTTCAAGACCGTGTTTATGTTGCCACTAGCTCAGCAGGGAGTATGGAGGAGTGTTAAGTACTATTTGTCTGCAAAGCATAGTGGAGGCTGTGATTATGCTCTCCCACATCACAGAATGTTAGGGGCTGGAAGGGATCATCCAGCCCAACCCCCCTGCCAGAGCAGGATCACCTAGAGTAGATCACACAGGAATGCATCCAGGCAGGGCTTGAATAACTCCAGAGGGGGAGACTCCACAACCCCTCTGGGCAAGCCTGCTCCAGGTCTTCATCACCCTCACAATGAAAAAATTCTTCCTCAGGTAATCTGCAAGGTACTTTCACACCACCATCTTTCTAAGCCTATTCATTTTCCCTTCCAGAGATACACTCAGGTCCCAAAGACCTTTAAAGTCCAGGTAGATTTGATGCTAAACCAAAGGGTAGTCAGAAGCTATGGTGGTAGGACAGCTGCAGGATGACCCTTTCCTTCTGCAATCCTTGCACTGGACCTGCAGTGTGAGACAGCTGGACCAGCACTCTGGAAAATCATTTTTAGGGTGTCAGGTAGTGACAGGACTAGGGGGAATGAAGCAAAACTAGAGAAGGGTCGATTCAGATTGAATGTTAGGAAGAAGTTCTTCCCCATGAGGATGGTGAGACACTGGCACAGGTTGCCCAGGGAGGTAGTGGAAGCCTCATCCTTGAAGGTTTGTGCAGCCAGGCTGGATGTGGCTGTGAGCAGCCTGATGTAGTGTGAGGTGTCCCTGCCCATGGCAGGGGGGGTGGGACTGGATGATGCTTCCAACCCTGACAATTCCATGATTCTATAATTCTAATCAGAGGACTGGGAGTGCTCAGGAAAAGGTTTCAGGTGTAGGACATTCCTGTTGGGGATTGGTGTTATCAGAGCCTTTCAAGTTCTCTCCCCCTTTTCTGCCATTCTCTTTTTTCCCTCCTCAAATTTTCAACCTCTTTCAGAGCCCATTTCCAGGAGGAAAGGTCTTTGCTTTATGAGTATGTCAATTAAAAGCAACTGTAATACTCATTACTACTAATAGATGGATTTGGGGGGGATGGGATTGGCCTTACGTTTCCTTCTATTCCCATCAATTGTTTTGCTTTGCCCCTGGTATTTTCATGTAAGCCCTGGTTTTTCAGGAGGTGAGACACTGGCACAGGTTGCCCAGGGAGGTTGTGGATGCCCTCTCCCTGGAGTTGTTCAAGGCCAGGTCGGATGAGGCCTTGAGCAAGTTGGGTTTGTGGGAGGTGTCTCTGCCCATGGCAGAGGGTTGTGACTGGATGGTCTTTAAGGTCCTTTCCAACCCAACAATTCCATGATTGCCCTCTGAATTAGAATCATAGAATTGTCAGGGTTGGAAGGGACCTCAAGGCTCATCCAGTTCCAACCCCCCTGCCATGGGCAGGGACACCTCACACTCCAGCAGGTTGCTCACAGCCACATCCAGCCTGGCTGCAAAAACCTCCAAGGATGAGGCTTCCACCACCTCCCTGGGCAACCTCTGCCAGTGTCTCACCACCCTCATGGTGTAAAACTTCTTCCTCACATCCAATCTGAATCTCCCCACTTTTGGTTTTGCTCCATTCCCCCCAATCCTATCACTCCCTGACACCCTCAAAAGTCCCTCCCCAGCTTTCTTGGAGCCGCCTTCAGACCCTGGAAGGCCATAAGAAGGTCTCCTGGAAGTCTTCTCTTCTCCAGACTGAACCAGGCACCATTCAGCCCCACTCACAGTATTTTCAACCTGCGCTATGAGAATAATCCCCAAATGCACACAATCTGTAGGGAAACCACTGGTGGGAATGAACTGACTCTTCACTACAGTGGTGTGTTGTTAGCCCTTGCTTGTTAAACAGTTTCTTTTGCACTATTTGTCTCTCTAGTGCTTTTTGTTTGTTTGTTTGTTTTCAGAATCATAGAATCAGCTTGGCAGGAAAAGACCTTGAAAATCAGTGAGTCCAACCCATTCTTGAACTCCAGCAAGGCCAATCCATATCCCTCAGCACCACACCTCTGTGTCTTTTAAACACCTCTAGGAATGGGGATTCAACCACCTCCCTGGGCAGCCTGTGCCAGTGTCTGACACCCTTTCAGTGAAGAATTTTCTGCTAATGTCCAACCTAAACCTCCCTTGGTGTGACTTGAGGCTGTTTCCTCTCATCCTATATTACTTGTTATGAAGAGGAAGAGCCCAAGCCCCACCTTGCTCCAACCTCCTTTCAGGGAGTCCTGGAGACTGACAAGGTCTCCCCTCAGCCTCTTCTTCTCCAGGCTGAACAACCCCAGTTCCCTCAGCTGCTGCTCACCAGCCCTGTTGTGGAGGGTTGGAAATTCCACACCCCCCCCCCCCCCCCCCCCATTAACTTGGCCAGCCTAGCTCAGTTTGGAAGCAAATGGAGCTGCATTTACAAGCCCAACTACAATCTACAATGGAATGCAGTGAGTGTGTACAAATACAGAGTATTTACAATATTCACAGGGATTTACAATTAATAAAACAGCACAAGGACCCCTTCCCTGGCCAAAAGACCAGGAAAAGCTGCCTCCCTGCCTCCCCTTCACCCATCTGTACAAAAGGAAAGAGAAAGGGAGAAGCAGAGAAAGAAATACTAGAGAAAACAATGCAGCCAAGGTCAGCAAAGCCTGTTAGAATCTCCCCAGCAAAGAAGCAAGAAGAGAAGAGCTAGAGATTGTTTTGGGAACCAAATCTTAGGGGAGATGTCTCTCCAATGGAGTTGTTTAGAATAGTCATGATTTTCCCTTTTACACCCAAGAGGGATTTATTTACATTTGTACTACTTTCTGCTTAAAATCTGTGAAAGAGTTTTAAAGGCATAGCCTGAAACTACCACACCTGTTCTCCAGACCCTTCACCAATTTCATTGCCCCTCTCTGAACATGCTGCAGCACCTGGGTGTCCTTCTTCAAGTGAGGGGCTCAAAACTGACCCCAGTACTCAAGGTGTGGTCTCACCAGTGCTGCAAATACATTAAAATGAGGAAATGCCAGAGATCCTCATGCCAGGAAAGAAGATGAGAGTGTTTATTCTGCATCACTCCTTAGTTTCTAAAGGTAGTTTTGAACTGAAAATGCTTGCAGGAAAGGCAGCTGGCCAAAAGAAATGCCAGTGGCTCGATGTCTCTGCAAGGGGCTGACCTCTATTTGATAGAAGTGACCCTGATATGAAGCCAGCAGACAGGCTGGAGGATCATAATAGAAGCCAGTGGAGACTGAAATGCAGTTACATCCAGGAGGGAACTTGATTCTTGCTTGATCAAATTTTCATTTCAGACCTTTTCTGTGTTTTGTGCCCCTGTCTGATAGGCTTCATAATGCAACTTCATCCTTTATCACTCTTTGAATAACTTAACATAGAGAACAGCAAAGTAAACCAAAGCTGGTTTGTGCTGCAGGTTTGTGCCCTAATGAGACACAGAGTCACAGGAATTACCTTCACTTAACCCTAATCCTTAAAAGCCATCTAGCTTCAATTCTCCAGGCTCATCAGCCCCAGGGCTCTCAGCTTTTCCTCCTCACAGAGATGCCCCTGGCCCCCCAGCACACTCTTAGCCTCTTCTGGGCTCTCTTCTGTCGTTCCCTGTCTCCCTTCACCTGGGAAGCTCAAGCCCAGAACAGGACCCTGTATTCCAGGTTGCATCCTGATCTAAAGCAACTGAGAGGTGAAAGGTTCACAGTTCCTGGGTATGGCTGTGTGTTCCATGCAGAGAACCCACTGGGATTCCTTTCATGCCCAGACACACTTAGCCATGTTAAATCTCTGATTGTGGCAGGACAAGTGAGCTGATTCCCTCCTGCTTTGCTCTGCTGAGACACCACCTGCAGTGCTCTCTCTGGTTCTGGGGCCCCCAGCACAAGAAGGACATGGAACTGTTGAAATGGGTTCAGAGAAGGCCACAAAGATGATCAGAGGACTGGAGAACCTCCTCTGTGGGGACAGGCTGGGAGAGTTGGGGCTGTTCAGCCTGGAGAAGAGAAGGCTCCAAGGAGATCTTCTAACACCCTTCCAGTACCTGAAGAGAGGCTACAAGAATTCTGGAGAGGGACTTTTGACAAGGGCTTGGAATGGTAGGATTGACGGGAATGACTTTAAGCTGAAAGAGGGAAGATTCAGACTGGGCATTAGGAAGAAATTCTTTAGAGTGAGGGTGGTGAGACAGTGGAACAGGATGCCCAGGGAGGTTGTGGATGCTCCCTCTCTGGAGGTGTTCAAGGCCTGGTTGGATGGAGAATGGAATGGAGTGGAATGGAATGGAGTGGAATGGAATTAGAAATAGAATGGAATGGAATAGGATGGAATAGGTCTGGGTTGGAAGGGACCTCCAAAGCTCATCCAAGCCAAGCCCTCTGCACTCAGCAGGGACATTCTCCACTAGATCAGGTTGCCCAGAGCCCTCTCCAGCCTCCCCTTGAAGATCTCCAGGAATGAGCCTCAACCACCTCCCTGGGCAACCTCTTGCAGTGTTCCAGCAGCCTCCTGCTGCAGAACTTGTTCCTCACATCCAATCTAAATCTGCTCTTCTCTAGTTTGAAGCCATTGTCCCTTGTCCTGTCACTGCCTGTCACAGGCCTTTGGAAACACAACTTGATGATCTCAGGATCATCAAGTCCAAACAGTCTTTCTCCATCCTTCTTGTAGCCCCCTTCAAGTACTGGAAGGTTGCTATTAGGTCTCCCTGGAGCCCTTCCTTCTCCAGGCTGTACCTCTGTCAGCCTGTACTCTAACCCCCTGATCATTTTCATGACTCTCCTCTGGACCCTCTCCATGAGGTCCATGTCTTTCCTGTATTGAGGGCTCCATAGCTGGACTGCAGGTGAGGTCTCCCTTCAGAGAGAAGAGGGGCAGAATTCCTTCCTTCCATCTCTGGCAGTGCTGCTTTGGATGCAGCCCAAGCTGCCATTTGGTCTTCTGTGCTGCAAGCTCACACTGCCTCCTCCTGTCCAGCTTCTCCCCCACCAGGAGCCCCAAATCCTTTTCCTCAGAGCTGCTTTTAATCACCTCCTCCCCCAACCTGCATTGATAGTGAGGATTGTCCCAGCCCAGGTGGGCACACTTAGAGGAGGGTTGATTTTGGCCTGTAATGCCTAAAGTCATAGATAGTTCTCATGATGCAGTCACAGCCAGATTGAGGATCTTGCACAGGGCAAAAGGAAGATATATGGCTAGAAGATTAAGATGGAATATAGCTCTTGCTCTTCCTTGACAGTCAGAATGCAACTCGTGAGGTGTTGTACATCTCTTCTTAATGAAGTGTCAAAAATATTTACCTTCAGGACAAATTACAGGGATAGCAAACATCCTTACTCCCTATTAAAGATGTGGGGATGCTAATAGCAGCAGCTCACCAGCTCTCTCTGGTGGTCCTGCAAAGCTGAACTTCACACCGAGTGCTGTTAGATAGGATCCAAGTCTAAGCAGTGGCGAGGGTGAATGGGAAATGGAAATAACCAAGTTAGAAGATTGGAATCTGAAGATTCTGCCAAGTTCCTCAGCCTGTTTTGCACCTGGCTTTGCTTGGCTGCATGCAGATGGTTTCTGGGATGCAGGATTGGCTTTGCAGGAAGCCAGGGAAAAGCTGGCAGGCTCAGGGGAGCTCTTCTTTTGGGCTATGAAGGAAGATGTGTCTGATCTTGGAGCTGGTGAAGTCTCCTGTGGGGCTGCAGAAGGAACTGGGGTTGTTTAGCCTGCAGGAAAGGAGGCTGAGGGGTGACCCTATTCCTACAGTTGCCTGAAGGGAGGTGGGAGCAGGGCAGGGTCAGTCTCTTCTCCTAAGTAACAAATGAGAGGGTAAGAAGGAACAGCTTCAAATCGCACCAGGGAAGGCTTAGTTTGGGCATGAGGAGCAATTTCCTCCCCAAAAGGATTGCCAAGGCCTGGAACAGGCTGCCCAGGGCAGTGGTGGAGTCTCTATCCCTAGGTGACCCTGCTTTGACAGGGAGGTTAGACTTGGTGATCTCTGGAGGTCCCTTCCAACCTCTAATGGAACAGATTGCACAGATTGGATGTTAGGAAGAAGTTCTTCCCCATGAAGGTGGCAGAGGTTGCACAGGGAGGTGGTGGAAGCCTCATCCCTGGAGGTGGCTGTGAGCAACCTGCTGGAGTGTGAGGTGTCCCTGCCCATGGCAGGGGGGTTGGGACTGGCTGAGCCTTGAGGTCCCTTCCAACCCTGACAATTCTATGATTCTGCAATGTTCTGTGATTCTGTGATCCCTGAAGAGATTTAAAAGCAGTGAAGATGTGGTGCTGAGGGCCATCAGTTAGTGGTGACCTGGCAGTGCTGGATTAACAGTTGGACTCAATGATCTGGGAGGTCTATTCCATCCTTAATGATTCCATGACTCTATGAAAGTTGCCTGAACTCAAATAGTACCAAAGCCTTTGATTGCTCTGGAGTGCCCCTGAGCTCTCAGAAGGTCTGCAGTTTAACTTCTCACCTGTCCACCAACTCTGGGCACCTGAAGTGCAGGGTTTTAGAGCCTGCTTGCTTTAAAATGTCCAAATCCCTCTTTCACTGGAGGTTGCTGCATTAAAGTCAGCTGGGAGAACAACCACAGTGCTAGGTATAAGCAACTACAGGAGGGTGATGATGTTTGTTCAGAAGGGCTGACTTCAGTCTCTGTGCCTGCAATGCTGGGAGGCTAAGCTGGAGCCAAATCTTTTTTGGTCCTTAGTGGCACACAGCTACAATCTTGAAATGCTCAAGGTGAAATTGATTTCTGTTGTCAGTGAAACAAACTACTCTTAGAAGTCCTGTCTTTGACTCACAGCATCACAGAATGTGAGGGGTCAGAAGGGACCTCAAGAGATCCTCCAGTCCAACCCCCCTGCCAGAGCAGGTTTACATAGAGTAGGTCACACAGGAGCATGTCCAGGCAGGTTCTGAATGTCTCCAGAGAAGGAGAGGTAACATTTGTTAATCCTAAGAGACTGATGGGCTTCTGGCCGGGTGCTTGCCTGGTCTTAGATTCATCCACACAGTGAGGCAAGGGAGTGGTTAGTTTAAAAACTCAGCTGCTCTGCATCACCTCAAATACTGAGTTCAGGTTTGGGCCCTTTGCTCCAAGAGGGACATTCAGGTGCAGGAGCATTTCCAGAGGGTGAAGGGTCTGGAAAACAGGTGAGGAGCAGCTGAGGGACCTGGGGTTGTTCAGTCTGGAGAAGAAGAGGCTGAGGGGAGACCTCATTGCTTTCTACGGCTCCCTGAAAGGAGCTGTGTGAGGTGAGGCCATTTCCTCAAGTTGCACCAGGGGAGGATATTAGGAACAATTTCTTTGCTGCAAAAGTGGTCAGGCATTGGAACAGGCTGCCCAGGGAGGTGGTGGAGTCCCCATCCCTGGAGATGTTCAAGAAACGTGTGGCTGTGGCGCTTTGGGACGTCCTGGGCTTAGGTTGATGGTTGGACTTGATGATCCTGAGATCATCAAGTTGTGTTTCCAAAGGCCTGCAGTGACAGGACAAGGGACAATGGCTTCAAACTAGAGAAGAGCAGATTTAGATTGGATGTGAGGAACACATTCTTTGCTGTGAGGGTGGTGGAACTCTGGAACAAGTTGCCCAGGGAGGTAGTTGAGGTTCCATCCCTGAAGATCTTCAAGGGGAGGCTGGACAGGGCTCTGGGCAACCTGATCTAGTTGGGGATGTCCCTGCTGAGTGCAGGGATGTCAGACTAGATGACCTTTGGAGGTCCCTTCTGGCCTGTACCATTCTATGATTGTAAGATTCTTTTCCACCCTTAATGATTCTCTGAAACACCACAGCCCCCAGGGCTGCCTCACTGGTGCCAGCACTGCCTCCTAACTCTGTAGTAGTCAGCAGTGGGGGAATGGCAGGGCAGCTCCCTGTCTCTCCATCAGGAATGCCACTCAGCCCTGTATTTTTCATTGAATAGGATACAATTACTCCAAAAATAAGTGTGCTTCATCGGGGAGGGTGCAGAATATCTCTAGGAGGAGGGAGAACATTAGTGCTGTTTACACTTTGTGAGTGCACTGCTGTGCTGGGGCAAGGGGTAGGGTTTGATGTCTTGTTATCAATAAGAATTTGGCAGTGGAGGTTTCTCAGAATTAAACTGTTCTTAGCTGCTCAGTTTCTGGCCAGCTGGAAAAGTCCATTTATATTTGTCTTCTCTCATTTTCTTATTGTTTTTTTGGGAGCAGTTTTGTGCCAAGACAAGGAGAAAGAAATTGCTGGAAAAGCAAAACTGTCTGCAGCAGAGTTAAATGAAGCATTTACAGCAGTGATGATATCTTCTCTTTGGGATCTAAGGTTTTAAATGTCAGGATGCAAGACCAACATTCAGCTTTATTTAAAGGCCAAGGTTAAAGGTTCCTTGCATGCATATTGCCTTTATTTGCCTCTGTTTGTTTTCTTTCTCCTCTTAGGCCAACGATAAAGACACTGGGAACTACAGTGCCATGCAGTACAGGCTGATCATTCCTCCCATCAAGGATGGTAAAGAAGGTTTTGTGATTGAAGCTTACACAGGGCTCATAAAAACTGCTATGATGTTCAAAAACATGAGAAGGTCCTACTTCAAGTTTCAGGTCATTGCCACGGACGACTATGGGAAAGGACTGAGCAGCAAAGCAGAAGTGCTTGTGAGTATGAGCCAGGAATTAGGCTGAGGCAGGTCCAACACTGCATCAAGTTTAATTGCAGGCAGACCTAGAGAAAGACCATCACGTGTGTTTCATCTGATCAGGTATGAGCAGAGGTCTGGAGCACCTCTCCTATGAGGACAGACTGAAAGAGTTGAGGCTCTTCTGTCTTGAGAAGAGAAGGCTTCAAGGAGACCTTGTTGTGGCCTTCCAGTATCTAAAGGAGGCTACAAGAAAGCTGGGGAGGGACTTTTTAGGCTATCAGGTAGTGACAGGACTGGGGGGAATGGAACAAAGCTGGAAATGAGGAGATTCAGACTGGATGTGAGAAAGAAGTTCTTCCCCATGACAGTGGTGAGAGCCTGGAATGGATTGTCTAGGGAGGTGGTTGAGGCCCCATCCCTGGAGGTGGTGTGGGACAGTGTCAACATGGTCCCCACCTTAAGCCCCTAATTCAGTCCTGCAGTTCCAGTTGTAGTTAAATCTTTTGCCTGTTTCTTGCTTTTGGCTGTCAAGTGAAGCAAGATTCCCCAGCAGACCTATTCAGAAGCAAAATGAGGAATCCAGACATTAAGGCATGGTTGTGAGGACAGGGAAGTAATTACTCCTTTCTTTTTCCATGGGAGGAGGATGTGACACCAATTGTATTTCACTCTGTGGTTTCCAGGTCTCTGTGGTCAACCAGTTGGACATGCAAGTCATCGTCTCAAACGTGCCTCCCACCCTCGTGGAGCAAAACAAAGATCAGCTCATAGGGTAAGAAATTTCTTTCCTCTACAGGTGTCCAGGCATTCACTGGGGGTGTGTTTAGATTCAGCATGACTGCTAACTTTGTGCCATCATCACAGACTCATTAAGGTTGGAAAAGACCTCTAAGATCATTGAGTTCAACCATCAACCCAACCCCACCATGGCTGTTAAACCACATCCCAAAGTGCCATGGCTGCTTCCCCCACTGCCCCTTGTGCTGTCCTTGGGCATCCCCCAGCAGAGCCTGGCTCCAGCCTCTGGGCCCTCACCCTGCACATCTTTATCAGCAGCAATGAGGCCAGCTCTCAGGCTTCTCCTCTCCAAGCTCCAGAGCCCTCAGCTCCCTCAGCCTCTCCTCATGAGGAAGATCTTCCACTGCCTGCAGCAGCTTTGTAGCTCTGTGCTGGACTCTCTCTGAGGTCCTTCCTGAGCTGAGGGCCCAGAACTGGACACAATATTCCAGATGTGGCCTCACCAGGGCAGCGTAGAGGGGGAGGAGAACTTCTCTGGACCTACTCCCCACAACCCTTCTAATGCACCCCAGGCTGCCCTTGGCCTTCTTGGCCACCAGAGCACATTGCTGGCTCCTGGGCAACCTCCCATCCACCAGGACCTCCAGGTCCTTTTCCCTTTCACTGCTGTCCAGCAGGCCACTCCCCAACCTCTCCTGCTCCATGGGATTGTTCTTTCCCAGCTGCCAGACTCTCCCCTTGCCCTTGTTGCACTTCATTCCATTTCTCCCTGCCCAGCTCTGCAGCCTGTCTATGTCTGGCTGAATGGCAGCACAGCCTCAGGGGTGTCAGCCACTCCAACTCATTAGTTTGTCCATATAGAAGCCCCCTTCCCTTGCTTGCTTTGTGATTTTTGACACAGAATTAATGAATGAAGCCTAATCACAGATGACTGAGCTGTTTGTATATTGGAGTGCTGACACTGAGCTTGCCATGAAGCTCTTTGCCAAGCTAACACTTAATTTCCTCCCAGTTACTGCCTGTTTTTCAGTCACAGGTGCTGCAGTGGCCACCTTCTTGTTGCCTCAGTGCTCTCTGATGCTTTTCCATGGGGTCATTTTACTCCTGGCCCCCTAGGCCACCTCCATGCTGCCTTTTTCCCTCCCTATGTCTTTGAACTGGATCCCTTCCTTCTAATTCATTTCCCTTTCCTCAGGGCTCTGTTCTGGGGCCAGCTCCCTCCAACATCTCTCTCAATGATGTGGCTGAGGGGATTGAGTGCCTCAGAAAGTTTGCAGATGACACTAAATTGGGTGGGAGTGTTGAGCTGCTTAAAAGGGTAAAAAGGCTCTCCAAAGGAACCTGCACAGGCTGGATGGATAGGCCAAGGTCAGCTGCATGAGGTTTAACAAAGCCAAGTGCTGGGTCCTGCACTTGGGTAACAACAGGGTTGGGGCAGAGGGACTGGACAGTTGCCCTAGCATCAGGTGATAGAAAATGGCCTGAAATTGCACCAGAGGAGGTTTAGGTTGGAGATTAGGAAAGATTTTTTTTGCTTCAAGAGTGGTCAGGGATTGGAACAGACTGCCCAGGGAAGTGGTGGAGTCACCATCCCTGGAGGTGTTCAGGAAACCTGTGGCCATGGCATTTTGGGATGTAGTTTAATGGCCATGGTGGACTGGCCATATGAAGGCTGGACTCAATGATCTTAGAGGTCTTTTCCAACTGAAACAATTCTATGATTCTAAATTAAATTAGCAATTAAATAGGTAATGAGCTTAGAGGGGCATCTGCCACCAGCTGGCTGTGTCCTATTTCACATTCACCCTGCAGCTGGCTTTGCATAGAGAAAGTGCTCCTGCTCTGGCTGGATGACCTTCTGAGGTCCCTTCCAGCTCCAAACTTCCTGTGAAAGTCATGTCCTGGAGTTCTTGCTTTGTGCAGTGCCTAGCAGAGCCAATTCCATTTCTGAACTGGTCTGAGCCTCCCTCTGCTGTAATCAGGATGATCAATATCAGCAGGCTACTACTAAGTGAGGTAATGGGGACCAAAGCATATTCAGCTCCAGCTTTTCCACTTGCTTCTTCCCCTGCCAGCTGGGAATCACTGGTTCAGCAATTTGCTTCTCCCCTTCCTTTCACTCAACAGTACCCAATGCTGTGCCATTAACTTCTTTCCTCTGAAGCAATACAATGCAGTCCTGGGCTTCTCAGATAAAGCTGGAAACTCCTGAAATTGCTTAGTGCTGCAGTAAAAACCCTTTTGTGCTGAGATCTGAGGATAAGCCTTCTGGGTCAAAGTCAAGATGTTTCTGTATTACTCTTCAGGTTCCATAATGTTCCTTTCTGTCACCAGGAAAAATGAGACTGAAGTAAAAAGTTGGAGTGAGTGTTGGTTTTGATGAGGGCAGGATTAGAGATGCTGAGCGTAGGATTTTCTGAGAGCAGGATTAGAGATGCTGAGTGTAGGATTTTCTGAGGGCAGGATTAGAGATGATGAGTGAAAAAAAATGAAGGAATGAAGGTTTGGGGAAGAGTGGCTAGAAGAGTCCAGTGGAGTGAGGTCTGGTGGTGGTGGTTGACAGGTGGCCGAAGAGGAGCCAGCAGTGCCCAGGTGGTCAAGAAGGCCACCAGCATCCTGGCCTGGATTAGCAATAGTGTGGCCAGCAGGAGCAGGGAAGTGAATGTATCCCTGTCCTCAGCACTGGTGAGGCCACACCTTGAATACTGGGTTCAGTTTTGGGCCCCTCACCCCAAGAAGGATATTGAGGGGCTGGAGCAGGTCCAGAGAAGTGCAACAAAGCTGGGGAAGGGTCTGGAGAAGAGGGCTGAGGAGGAGCAGCTGAGGGACCTGGGGTTGTGTCAGGAGTTAACCCAAGGGTTAGCCTGCCCCCAACACAGAACTGAGGGAAAAGTAACACACAAAGCCTCAGGGTTGAGATAAAGAGGTAAGAGCTTACTGAATAAATAACATCAGTGCACAATTTCCTTAGCTAATAAACTGATTAATCTAATAATACAGTGCATGATTAGCTCAGCTCAGCCTATTTGCAGTGAAATACAGGAAAAAAAAGAAACCAGCATAAAAGAGCACCAGCAGCTACCCTGCTCCCACTCCTCTCACTGCCATCCCTGAGGGCACCACTGGCACCACTGCTGCTGGGGGCAGGCACTGGGCAGGGCCCAGCCTGGACTTAGCAGCAGATGGGAACCAGGTTCAGGAGCTGGGTCCTGGAGCTGGATTCAGGAGCACAGGATGGGGATGGAAGGCAGAAGGGACAGAGTCCTGCTGGGACAGCAGCCAGGGAAGAAGAGGCTTGGCCCTGGGCAGCCCTCAGCCTGCTCCTGAAGATGCCCTCCATGGGCTGCAATCCCTTGGGGAGCACTTGAGGGTCCCAGTGCTGTCTGCTCCTGCCTGCAGCTGCCACCTCTGCCCTCCTGCCCCCCAAGGTGGGGCCCAAGCCGTGGCAGTGCCCTTGGTGTGCAGCCCAGCCCTTGGCAGTGACTGTGCCATCAGCTCCTGCCTGCTGGCAGCAGCCCCTGGCTGTGCCAAGCTGCCCTGAGCTGCAGAAAGTGCCTCAGTGAGCAGAGCCTGGGCTGGGAATCACAGCCCTGAGCAGAAGCAGCTCTGCCCTAGCTCAAACCAGGACAAAAAAATTACTTTGGGAAGCAAGAACCTTCAGTGAAGGAGCCAAAAGTTATGCAGGATATAGAATCATAGAATTGTTTAAGTTGGGAAAGACCTCTAAGATCATTGAGTCCAACTGCCAGCCTAAGACCACCATGGCTATTAAACCTCCAGGGACAGCAGAGGCTCATTAAACCTCACTGCTGACTGATAAAGATGATGATTACCCCATGCTCCATGAGCCAGCAATGTGCCCTTATGGCCAAGAATGGGATCCTGGGGTGCATTAAGAAGAGTGTGGCCAGCAGGTCAACGGAGGTTCTCCTCCCCCCTCTACTGTGCCCTGGCAAGACCACATCTAGAGTAGTGTCCAGTTCTGGGCTCCCCAGCTCAAGAGTCCCCTCCCTGATGAAGGGACTGGAACATGTCTGGTGAGGAAAGGCTGAGAGAGCACCCTGGGGCTGTTTAGCCTGGAAAAGAGCAGCCTGAGATGAGATCTCATTAATGTTTAGAAATACCTGCAGGGTGGGGAGCAAGAAAAAGGTTCTAGTTTCTTTTCAGTGTGGTGTCCTGTGATAGGACAAGGGGCAGTGGATGCAAACTGGAACCCAGGAAATTCCATCTCAATATGAGGAGAAACTTCTTTACTGTGAGGCTGTTGGAGCCCTGGAGCAGGCTGTCCAGAGAGGTTGTGGAGCCTCCTTCTCTGGAGACTTTCAAGCTCCACCTGGATGTGTTCCTGTGTGACCTGCCCTGAGTGATGCTGCTTTGGCAGGGGGCTCAGACTCGATGATCTCTGGAGGTCCCTTCCAGCCCCTGCCACTCTGTGATTCCAGGACTATTAGTGCTGTTGAGTGGCCATTGCTGCTGGGCTTTGGTGTGGCTGCTGCTGTGTCACATTTTGAAGAGGGCTGATTGATTTCCATGGAATTTCACACTGGTTTTCAGACAAGCTCTTAAGAGGTCCGTTGTTTCATTCCCAGTATCAGGATCTCTGCCATGCTGAATCATTCATCTGGCATGTTGGATTCATGGGGGGAAAGGAGCACAGTGCTGTGATGCTAGGGTGCTCCTCTTCATTCAGCCCTGTGCCCATCAGGGTCTTGTCTCCTCTCTTTGTAATAAGCTACAGCAACCTCAGCCCTGCCATGCCTCAGGTGCACAGAGCAGCTCATGGACCTAGTGCTGAGGGTGACCCAGGAGCAGGAGCTGAGCCCAGATTCTGGGGTCTGCTGATTGCAGGAATCTTCTGGGCAGCAGAATGCCACCGGCCAAAGGACATCTCTACAAACCAACACAGTTGTGCTCTTTTTGCCTTTCCATCCAAAGGAGGAAAAAAAAAAAAAAAGGTAGTCTTTGATTTTCCAGAAGATTTGGGGCCCCACTGCTTTGGCAGTGGAGTGATCCTGCTCTGGCAGGGGGCTTGGACCAGATGATCCTTTGAGGTCCCTTGCAAGCCCTAACATTCTGGGATTCTGTGATCTCCAGAGGTCCCTTGCAACCCCTAACATTCTGGGATTCTGTGATCTCCAGAGGTCCCTTCCAAGCCCTAACATTCTGGCATTCTGTGATCTCCAGAGGTTCCTTGCAACCCCTAACATTCTGGGATTCTGTGATCTTTTCTCCATGACAGTGAAAATCCTTCTGTCCTTTATTTCACTGGTGGGAACTGAGCTGGCAATTGTAATGAATCAGAGAATGCTAGGGGCTGGAAGGGACCTTGAAAGCTCATCCAGCTCAACCTCTCTGCCAGAGCAGGATCACCTATACCAGATCAAACAGGAACACATCCAGGTGAAGATGCCCTGAGAGACATTTCTGCTCATTACATGAAAGTTTCTTTATTGGAAGAGTGGTCAGGCTTTGGAACAGGCTGCTCAGGGAGGTGGTGGAGTCACCATCCCTGGAGGTGTTCAAGAAGCCTGTGGACATGGCACATGGGGATGTGGTTTAATGGCCATGGTGCTGTTAGGTTGAGGGTTGGATCTTAGAGGTCTTTTCCAACCAGAAGAGTTCTATGATTCTATCTTGTGCTGTATTGGAGGCCCAGATGAAATAGCCCACCTTGAAAATGGGTGAAGTTGTTGTTTCTGCAGGTGAATAATCTCCTGTATGCAGCCTGCATAGGGCTGGAACCGAAGCCTTCTGAGATGACAGAGCTTCAGAAAATGATGACAGGGCTTTTTGATGTGAAATATAGAGATGGTGCTTCCCATGAGCCACTTAAAACTCAGCTGATGTCATAAATACAAAAAAAAAAGGGACTGGAGGTTATCTGTGGTGCCCTCTCTGAACACTACTAAGGTTTTCCCAAGAGTTCAGCACTGAAGAGGTTTTACTGGAGCAGAGATTCTTTGGAAGTGCTCTGAAGGTTACCATTGCCAACCATGTCTTGGGCTGCATCAAAAGTGTGACCAAGAGGAAGAGAAAGCTGATTCTGCCCTTCTACTCTGCTCTCAGGAGACCTCACCTGGAGTACTGCATCCAGTTCTGGGGCTCCCAGCATGATAAGGGCATCAAACTGTTGGAGGGGGTCCAGAGGAGGCCACCAAGATGGTCAGAGGGCTGGAGAACCTCCCCTATGGGGACAGGCTGGGAGAGTTGGGGCTGTTCAGCCTGGAGAAGAGAAGGCTCCAGGGAGACCTCAGAGCAGCCTTCCAGTATCTGAAGGGCTCCAGGAGAGCTGGGGAGGGACTTTTGACAAGGGCTGGGAGTGCCAGGCTGAGGGACAATGGCTTTGAACTGGGAGAGGGCAGATTGAGAGTGGAGATGAGGAAAAAATTCTTGAGAGTGAGGGTGGGGAGAGACTGGAACAGGTTGCCCAGTGAGGCTGTGGCTGCCTCCTCCCTGGGGGTGTTGAAGGCCAGGCTGGATGAGGCCTTGAGCAAGCTGGGTTGGTGGGAGGTGTCCCTGCCCATGGCAGGGGCATTGGAACTAGATGATCTTTCAGGTCCCTTCCAACCCAGCCCATTCTATGACCCTGCCAAGCCTGTGGTTTGTGTCTCTTAGCATCTTGTTGGGGCAGTTGTCAGTCTTGTCAGCACGAGTCAGTGACTGCAGCTTTCTGTCTCCATCTGCCCTTCAGGATTCTGGAACGTTACATCCAAGATCAGATTCCTGGTGCCACGGTGGTGGTGGAGTCCATTGGGGCACGGAGGTATGGGGATGGCTACTCTGAAGAGGACTACAGCAAGTCTGACCTCATGGTCTATGCCATTGACCCACAAACCAACAGAGCTATCATGAGGAGTG
The DNA here is from genome assembly GCF_027791375.1 of Indicator indicator. Taxonomy (NCBI): domain Eukaryota; kingdom Metazoa; phylum Chordata; class Aves; order Piciformes; family Indicatoridae; genus Indicator; species Indicator indicator. Next base: position 39,409,176 of record NC_072016.1, read on the forward strand.
AACTTTTCAAGTGAGTCAATTGTTTGTTGTTTCCCTGTCTTCCTGTGGCCTGATTTGAAGCCTGTTGAGCTGTCTCAGAGGAGGCTCAGGGAAGACCTTGTTGCTCTCTACAACTCCCTGAAAGGAGGTTGTAGCCAGGTGGGGGTTGGTTTCTCTTCCCAGGCAAGCAGTGACAGAAGGAGAGGACACAGTCTCAAGCTGCTCCAAGGGAGGATTGGGCTGGATGCTAGGAAGAAATTCTTCCCAGACAGAGAGATTGGCCATTGGGATGTGCTGCCTGGAGAGATGATGGAGTCACCATCCCTGGAGGTGTTTAAACACAGCCTGGATGAGGCGCTTGGTGCCATGGGTTAGGTGATTAGATGGTGTTGGCTGATAGGTTGGACTTGATGATCTCAAAGGTCTTTTCCAACCTAAAATTTTGTGATTCTTTGATCTCAAGAGGTCCCTTCCAAACCTTAGCATTCTGTGTGAGTGGTTTGTTGCTGTTCGTTTGTTGCTGAGTGGTTCACAGCAACAGAACATGACACAGCCAGGTAGATGGAGCCTCACAAATTGATTGCAAAGGGATTAGAAATGAGTAACTGTGCAATGGCATAAAATCACTGAGGTAAAATAACTAATTCTCTGTGTGTGATTCTGTGTGTCTGTGCCAGCCACATGGTTTGACAGAGCAGGATAAAAAAGATCTGTCGAGGGACCTGGTACATTCCTGGGCTGCAGCAAGAGAAGTGTGGCCAGCAGGGCCAGGGAGGGGATTCTCCCCCTCTGCTCTGCTCTGCTGAGACCCCACCTGGAGCTCTGTGTCCAGTTCTGGAGCCCCTAGGCCAGGAAGGCTGTGGAGGGGCTGGAAGGGGTCCAGAGAAGGGCCAGGAGGAGGAGCAGAGGGCTGGAGCTGCTCTGCTCTGCAGACAGCCTGAGAGAGTTGGGGTTGTGCAGGCTGGAGAGGAGAAGGCTCCCAGGAGACCTTCTGTTGGCCTTGCAGGATCTGCAGGGGGCTCCAAGAAAGCTGGGGAGACACTTTTGAGGGTGTCAGGGAGTGACAGGAATGGGGGAAATGGAACAAAACTAGAAGTGGGGAGATTCAGATTGGATGTGAGGAAGAAGTTCTTCCCCATGAGGGTGGTGAGACACTGGCACAGGTTGCCCAAGGAGGTGACAGAAACCTCATCCCTGGAGGTTTTTAAGGCCATTTCACACCCAGGGAGTACTTTCCTGGTGGCGTTAGGGTGGAGGTGAGTGTCAGCTTACTAGAGAAAGGAGGAAAAAAAAAAAGGAGTCAGAGTTTCAGACCTGGATGTGGGAAGCTAAGAAGTTGTCAGTAGCAAGTGGGAGGACCTTGAAAGATTTGGTTTAGCTCAGTTGTTTACTCAGATCTAACAAGAAATTCATTCTGTGCCCATCTTCCCTAGAGTGTCCTTGGAGCCACAGCTCGAGGGGTTTACTTTTGAGCCCCTCACTCCAAGAAGAAGCAGGTCCAGAGAAGGGCAACACAGCTGTTGAAGGGTCTGGAGAACAGGGCTTGGGAAGAGTGGGTAAGAGAATTGGGATTTTTTAGTGTGGAGAAGTGGAGGCTGAGGGAGACCTCATTGCTCTCTACAGCTCCCTGAGAGGAGGCTGCAGCCAGGTAAGGGTTGGGCTCTGCTCCCTATTCTCAGGTGATAGGAGGAGAGGAAATGGCCTGAAGTTGTGCCAGGGGAGGCTTAGGTTGGAAAGGAAGAAAAAATTCTTTGCTGCAAGAGTGGTCAGGGATTGGAACAGGCTGCCCAGGGAGGTGGTGGAGTCACCATCCCTGGAGGTGTTCAAGAAGCCTGTGGACATGGCACTTGGGGATGTGGTTTAATGGCCATGGTGCTGTTAGGTTGAGGGTTGGACTCAATGATCTTAGAGGTCTTTTCCAACCAGAAGAGTTCTATGATTCTATCTTGTGCTGTATTGGAGGCCCAGATGAAATAGCCCACCTTGAAAATGGGTGAAGTTGTTGTTTCTGCAGGTGAATAATCTCCTGTATGCAGCCTGCATAGGGCTGGAACCGAAGCCTTCTGAGATGACAGAGCTTCAGAAAATGATGACAGGGCTTTTTGATGTGAAATATAGAGATGGTGCTTCCCATGAGCCACTTAAAACTCAGCTGATGTCATAAATACAAAAAAAAAAGGGACTGGAGGCATTCAGGAAATGTGTGGCCATGGCACTTGGGGTCATGATTTGGTTTCCATGGTGGGGTTGGGTTGAAGGTTGGACTCAGTGACCTTGGAGGTCTTCTCCAACCCAAACAGTTGTGTGATTCTGTGGTTCTGTGAAAAAACTTAGTCTGGATAGTAGCCATGCTTTGTTACTTCCTCCCTGCACCAGAAACTCCTAAAAGACTTTGAGGCCACTTAGATAATTTCACAGACTGAAATTATCCTTTTTTTATATATATGTATTTATTTTTTTTCCATGAAAGAGGCTTTGATTTTATTGGAGCATAAAAACAAAGCCCCCAACCCTCCAGATGAATCTAGAATATGGCCCCCCATTAAAAATAAAATGCTTACCCTGGCTCAGCCTCTTGCACAGTGTCATGTTCCATCACGGAGCAAATGTGCATGGCTGAGTTATGGACCTGGTAAAAGAGGAGGCTGTCAGGAAAATGCTAACAGGATCTTAACTGAAGGGTTGTGAGAAGTCAGCCAGAGAGGTAGTGCTGTCCCAAGCCCAATGCTTCTGCCAGCCCGAGGCCCAGGCAGCAGTGACATCTAGTGTGCATCGAAAGAAGCAGAGCTCCCTTTCTGCTGGGCTCTGCCTGCTGCTCACATCGTTGTTAGGAGTTCAAGCTGTCAGAAGGGATTTTGGTTGGTTTTTTTTTTTTTTGCTCAAACACCAGGAAGAAATCCACGAATTAGTTGTGAACATTAGCAGAGCATAGAGTCAGAGAGTTAACACAGAGTGTATTGGGACCCTCAGAGGGCATCTTGTCCAACCCCCCTGCAGGGGGTAGTGACATCACCAACCAGATCAGGTTGCTCAGGACCCTGTCAGATCCGACCTGGAATGTCTCCAGGCATGGGGCCTCAACCACATTTCTCTGGGCAACCTCTTCCAGTGTCTCACCAATCTCACTCCAAAGAATTTCTTCCTCACATCCAGTCTTAATCTCCTCTCTTCAAGCTCAAAGCCATTCCCCTTGTCCTGTCACTCCCAGCCCTTGTCAAAAATCCCTCCCTGGCTTTCTTGGAGGTCCCCTTCAGGTACTGGAAGGCTGCTCTAAGGTCTCCCTGGGGCCTTCTCCTCTCCAAGCTGAACAGCCCCAGCTCTCTCAGCCTGTCCCCATAGGGGAGGTTCTCCAGCCCTCTGATCATCTTTGTGGACACCTTTGCCCTGCTTCAGCAGGTCCATGGCCTTCTTGTGTTGGGGTCCCACAGCTGGACACAGGACTTCAGGTGAGGTCTCACCAGAGCAGAGCAGAGCAGATGGGCAGAATCCCCTCTCTCTATCTGTCGGCCACAATGTGGTTGGCCTTGTGGGCTTCAAGTGCAGATGACACCAAGCTGGGAGTAGGTGTTGAGCTGTTAGAGGGGAGGAAAGCTCTGCAGAGGGACCTTGCCAGGCTGGATAGATGAACAGAGTCCAAGGGCATGAGACTGAACAAGTCTGAGTGCCAGGTTCTACACTTTGACCACAACAACTCCATGCAGTGCTACAGGCTGGGGACAGAGTGGCTGAGAGCAGCCAGGCAGAGAGGGGCCTGGGGGTGCTGGTGAACAGCAGCTGAACAGGAACCAGCAGTGTGCCCAGGTGGCCAAGAAGGCCAATGGCATCCTGGCCTGCATCAGGAAGAGTGTGGCCAGCAGGAGCTGTGTCCAGTTCTGGGCTCCTCAGGTTAAGAAAGATGTTGAGATGCTGGAAGGTGTCCAGAGAAGGGCAATGAGGCTGGGGAGGGGGCTTGGAGCACAGCCCTGTGAGGAGAGGCTGAGGGAGCTGGGGGTGTTCAGCCTGGAGAAGAGGAGGCTCAGGGCAGACCTCATTGCTCTCTACAACTACCTGCAGGGAGGTTGTAGCCAGGTGGGGGTTGGGCTCTGCTCCGAGGCACCCAGTGACAGAAGGAGAGGACACAGCCTCAAGCTGTGCAGGGGAAGTTTAGGCTTGAGCTTAGAAAGAAGTTCTTCACAGTCAAATGGCTGTGGGATGGGCTGCCCAGGGAGGTGCTGGGGTCCGTGTCCCTGGAGGTGTTTAAGAAAAGCCTGGATGAGGCACTTAGTGCCATGGTCTGGTTGATGAGTTAGGGTTGGGTGATGAGTTGGACTTGGTGATCTTGGAGGTCTCTTCCAACCTGGTTGATTCTGTGAGTCTGTGTGGTTGCTGGTTCACATTCAGCTTCTTGTCCACCATCACCCCCAAGTCCTTTTCTGCAGGCCCACTCTCAACTGTGCTAATGTTGACAGACACATGGAAGGAGTGGTCTCCTAGAAGTGTCATTTCTGCCTGAAGAACAGGCTAAGGAAAGAAAAGCTGTTTCAGGCTTCCTTTAGCTGTTCAGAGTTTATGCACAGAAATCATTCCAGGATATTTGTAGCTCTTGTTGGGGGATTTTGTTTGCTTTGGCTTTTTTGCCATCAGTATTTTTCACTTTTCTCTCTCCAGAAGAACCACTGCTGGTGGCTCTGGTAAGGATCTGCTGCAGTTAAGAGACAGCAGGATCCTGCTGTACCTCAGTGGCTGCCTCCTGGTGTGATGTTTATAACTGGAGCCCTCTCCCAGGCAGCTTGTGAGGCAGTCAAGTCCTCATTTCACAAGGTCACAGATTGCACTGGGTTGGGAGGGAGCCTCAAAGGTCACCTTGTCCAACCCCCCTGCAGGCAGCAGGGACACCTCCAACTAGAACAGGCTGCCCAGGGACACATCCAAGCTGATCTTGAATGTCTTCAGGGATGGGGTCTCAACTGCATCTTTGAGCAACCTCTTCCAGTGTTTCACTGCTCTCATATTGGAAGGAACTTCCTCCTGATGTGCAACCTAAATCTCCCCTGCTCTAATTTAAAACCATTGCCCAAGTGATCCAAGGATTTACCTTTTCCTGTGGAAGTTAAATTCCTGGCCAGTGTATGCTTTCCAAATCCTGAAGTGGATTTCTTTAACAAGCACACTATTTGCTAGCAAAGAGTCATCCAGTAAGTCTTCCATCTTATGGGAAATGAGGTCATTTGACTGTTTCCTGGGCTGATCCCCAGCAGCCTGGGCAGAAGGGGCAGGGAGGGGATTCTGCCTCTCTGCAGTCCTCTGCTGAGACCCTCCCTGCAGTGCTGGGGCAGCTCTGGAGCCCACAGCACAGACAGGGACCTGGTGGAGCAGGGTCAGAGGAGGCCACAGCAATGCTGGCAGGCCTGGAAGCCCTCTGCTGGGAGGCCAGGCTGGGAGAGTTGGGCTTGGGCAGCCTGCAGAGGAGAAGGCTCCAGAGAGACCTTCTGGTGGCCTTGCAGTGCTCCAAGGGCCCAGCAGAAAGGGGCACTTGTGCCAGGCTGAGGGGGGATGGTTTGAACTAAAGGAGGGAGACTTAGAGCAGATTTAAGACCTTGCTTACACCAAGACTGGTGAAAGACTTAGGCAGAGAGATGGCAGAAGCCCCGTTGCTGGAGCCACTCCAGGTCAGGTTAGACAGGCCTCTGAGCACCCTGCTCTGGTTGCAGATGTCCCTGCTGACCGCAGGGGAGTCACACTGGGTGACCTTCAAAGGTCCCTGCCCCCCCCAACCAATCCATGACTTCACACTGAAGAGTTCCAGGTACTGAACTCGGCTCTAATGGTTTTTCCTCTTTGTGACATGGAAGGTTCCTGGATGGCAAACTGCTGGACATCAACAAAGAGTTTCAGCCATACCTGGGGCAGGGGGGACGCATCCTGGAGATCCGCACCCCAGACGTGGTGGCAAACGTCAAGAAGCAGGCGCAGGCTGTAGGCTTCACGGAAGGTGCCCTGCTCGCCCTGGCTGTCATCATCATCCTGTGCTGCATGCCAGCTATCTTGATAGTCATGGTCAGCTACAGACAGTAAGTACTCCTCCTAACCTAAACCTCCCCTGGTGCAACTTGAGGCTGTTTCCTCTCATCCTATCACTTGTAACTAGGAGGTCTAGGGAGGTTCTTCTCCCCCTCTACTCTGCCCTGCTGAGACCACACCTAGAATCCTGTGTTCAGTTCTGGGCTCCCCAGCTCAAGAGAGACAGAGACCTGCTGGAGAGAATCCAATGGAGAGCCATGAGGATGATTTGGGGACTTGAGCATCTCCCATGTGGAGAGAGACTGAGAGCCCTGGGGCTCTTTAGTCTGGAGAAGAGAAAGTTGAGAGGGGATCTGATCAATGTCTATCAATAGCTGAGGGCAAGTTGGGGAGGCCAGGCTCTTTTGGGTGGTGTGCAGTAATAAGCCAAGGAACAATGGAGACAAACTGGAACAGAGAAGGTTTCACCTCACCTTGAGGAGAAACTTCTTTCCAGTGAGGGTGACAGAGCCCTGGAGCAGGCTGCCCAGGGAGGTTGTTACAGTGTGATACTCCTCTTTTGGGTGGTAGCAGCTGTGTAGTAGGAGTCATAGAAGCCTTTTGGCTGGCAAAGACCTTGAAGAGCAGAGTCCAACTATTGGTTAACTCTGGGTGCTAAAAGATGTCCCTCAGCACCACAAATTTCCCATTGCACCCTGTGATAGGACAAGGGGCAATGGATGGAAACTCCAGCACAGGAGATTCCACCTCAACATGAGGAGGAACTACTTCACTGTCAGGGTCACAGAGCACTGGAACAGGCTGCCCAGGGAGGTTGTGGAGTCTCCTTCTCTGGACACATTCCAAACCCTCCTGGATGCATTCCTGTGTGAACTACCCTGGGTGATCCTGGTCTGGCAGGGGGGTCGGACTGGATGATCTCTGGAGGTCCCTTGCAACCTCTAATGTGCTGTGAGACTGTGAGAAACCCAAACCCCACCTTGCTCCAACCTCCTTCCAGGGAGTTGTGGCTCCCCTCAGCCTCCTTTTCTCCAGGCTAACCAACCTGTCATGGGTTGAGCTTTAGTCTGCTGCTATTCAAAACCAAGAGAAGTTCAAGACCCACCTGGATGCATTCTGGTGAGACCTGTGCTGAATTCCATGGTCCTGCTCTGGCAGGGGGGTTGGACCTCTGGAGGTCTCTTCCAATCCCTACCATCCTGTGAGCCTGTGACCTCTGTGTCTTTTAAACACCTCCAGGGATGGGGGTTCAACCACCTACATTTCTTGGCAGAACTGCTTTGAAAAGAATCCTTCATGGCAGGGAAATTATTATACAGGCAAAGAGTTGTCATTTCCCTCTCAGCACAGGAGTTGCTTGATGTGGGCTGTGCAGGAAGAGGAAAAATGCATGGGAAGAGCATCTGGCTGTCCTTTGGGAAGTGGTGGTGCAGCTCCTGTTGCATAATACCTGCTGAAACACAAAGACAGATGATGGAAATGCATGTGTAGATCCAGAGCTGAGCTCCATGGCAAAAGCAAAGGAGCCTAAAAGAGCCAAAATGTTTCAATAAATGACTCAAAAATCAAATTCATAGAATCAGAGAATGGTTTGGGTTGGAAGGGACCTAGCTCCAAACCCCTGCCATGGACAAGGATAACCTCCCACGAGACAGGACATGTTCCTGTGTGAACTTGTTTAGGTGAATCTGTTGGACTCGATGATCCCCAGAGGTCCCTTCCAAACCCTGCCATCCTGTGATATTAACTTGTCATTGGCAAAGAGCAGCTCAATGTCTACATTAAGAAGCCAGAAACCATCATTATTTTTAACTCCTAATAAAAGCCTTTGAAATACACTGCCCACTGCAACCCCAAAAGGTAACCACCAAAAATGTTGTTATTTCCTCATTATTCCCTAAACACAAAAAGGCTCTTCTGTTCTAAACAGGCCCCAAAATACATACTCCTTCACTACTGAAGATGTTTTCCTCTAGCATTCTTGAGCTGAGAAGTTAAATTCTTTTATATTTTCTGAATTAACATTGCCATTAAAAAGATAAAATGAGAAAGCAGCTCTAACAATGCCTCCATCCCTCCTAAGGCTCTAAAACAGCTCTAACAATGCCTCCATCCCTCCTAAGGCTCTAAAACAGCTCTAACAATGCCTCCATCCCTCCTAAGGCTCTAAAACAGCTCTAACAATGCCTCCATCCCTCCTAAGGCTCTAAAACAGCTCTAACAATGCCTCCATCCCTCCTAAGGCTCTAAAACAGCTCTAACAATGCCTCCATCCCTCCTAAGGCTCTAAAACAGCTCTAACAATGCCTCCATCCCTCCTAAGGCTCTAAAACAGCTCTAACAATGCCTCCATCCCTCCTAAGGCTCTAAAACAGCTCTAACAATGCCTCCATCCCTCCTAAGGCTCTAAAACAGCTCTAACAATGCCTCCATCCCTCCTAAGGCTCTAAAACAGCTCTAACAATGCCTCCATCCCTCCTAAGGCTCTAAAACAGCTCTAACAATGCCTCCATCCCTCCTAAGGCTCTAAAACAGCTCTAACAATGCCTCCATCCCTGCTAAGGCTCTAAAACAGCTCTAACAATGCCTCCATCCCTCCTAAGGCTCTAAAACAGCTCTAACAATGCCTCCATCCCTCCTAAGGCTCTAAAACAGCTCTAACAATGCCTCCATCCCTCCTAAGGCTCTAAAACAGCTCTAACAATGCCTCCATCCCTCCTAAGGCTCTAAAACAGCTCTAACAATGCCTCCATCCCTCCTAAGGCTCTAAAACAGCTCTAACAATGCCTCCATCCCAACTAAGGCTCTAAAACAGCTCTAACAATGCCTCCATCCCTCCTAAGGCTCTAAAACAGCTCTAACAATGCCTCCATCCCTCCTAAGGCTCTAAAACAGCTCTAACAATGCCTCCATCCCTCCTAAGGCTCTAAAACAGCTCTAACAATGCCTCCATCCCTCCTAAGGCTCTAAAACAGCTCTAACAATGCCTCCATCCCTCCTAAGGCTCTAAAACAGCTCTAACAATGCCTCCATCCCTCCTAAGGCTCTAAAACAGCTCTAACAATGCCTCCATCCCTCCTAAGGCTCTAAAACAGCTCTAACAATGCCTCCATCCCTCCTAAGGCTCTAAAACAGCTCTAACAATGCCTCCATCCCTCCTAAGGCTCTAAAACAGCTCTAACAATGCCTCCATCCCTCCTAAGGCTCTAAAACAGCTCTAACAATGCCTCCATCCCTCCTAAGGCTCTAAAACAGCTCTAACAATGCCTCCATCCCTCCTAAGGCTCTAAAACAGCTCTAACAATGCCTCCATCCCTCCTAAGGCTCTAAAACAGCTCTAACAATGCCTCCATCCCTCCTAAGGCTCTAAAACAGCTCTAACAATGCCTCCATCCCTCCTAAGGCTCTAAAACAGCTCTAACAATGCCTCCATCCCTCCTAAGGCTCTAAAACAGCTCTAACAATGCCTCCATCCCTCCTAAGGCTCTAAAACAGCTCTAGCAATGCCTCCATCCCTCCTAAGGCTCTAAAACAGCTCTAACAATGCCTCCATCCCTACTAAGGCTCTAAAACAGCTCTAACAATGCCTCCATCCCTCCTAAGGCTCTAAAACAGCTCTAACAATGCCTCCATCCCTCCTAAGGCTCTAAAACAGCTCTAACAATGCCTCCATCCCTCCTAAGGCTCTAAAACAGCTCTAACAATGCCTCCATCCCTCCTAAGGCTCTAAAACAGCTCTAACAATGCCTCCATCCCTGCTAAGGCTCTAAAACAGCTCTAACAATGCCTCCATCCCTCCTAAGGCTCTAAAACAGCTCTAACAATGCCTCCATCCCTCCTAAGGCTCTAAAACAGCTCTAACAATGCCTCCATCCCTCCTAAGGCTCTAAAACAGCTCTAACAATGCCTCCATCCCTCCTAAGGCTCTAAAACAGCTCTAACAATGCCTCCATCCCTCCTAAGGCTCTAAAACAGCTCTAACAATGCCTCCATCCCTCCTAAGGCTCTAAAACAGCTCTAACAATGCCTCCATCCCTCCTAAGGCTCTAAAACAGCTCTAACAATGCCTCCATCCCTCCTAAGGCTCTAAAACAGCTCTAACAATGCCTCCATCCCTCCTAAGGCTCTAAAACAGCTCTAACAATGCCTCCATCCCTCCTAAGGCTCTAAAACAGCTCTAACAATGCCTCCATCCCTCCTAAGGCTCTAAAACAGCTCTAACAATGCCTCCATCCCTCCTAAGGCTCTAAAACAGCTCTAACAATGCCTCCATCCCTCCTAAGGCTCTAAAACAGCTCTAACAATGCCTCCATCCCTCCTAAGGCTCTAAAACAGCTCTAACAATGCCTCCATCCCTCCTAAGGCTCTAAAACAGCTCTAACAATGCCTCCATCCCTCCTAAGGCTCTAAAACAGCTCTAACAATGCCTCCATCCCTGCTAAGGCTCTAAAACAGCTCTAACAATGCCTCCATCCCTCCTAAGGCTCTAAAACAGCTCTAACAATGCCTCCATCCCTCCTAAGGCTCTAAAACAGCTCTAACAATGCCTCCATCCCTCCTAAGGCTCTAAAACAGCTCTAACAATGCCTCCATCCCTCCTAAGGCTCTAAAACAGCTCTAACAATGCCTCCATCCCTGCTAAGGCTCTAAAACAGCTCTAACAATGCCTCCATCCCTCCTAAGGCTCTAAAACAGCTCTAACAATGCCTCCATCCCTCCTAAGGCTCTAAAACAGCTCTAACAATGCCTCCATCCCTCCTAAGGCTCTAAAACAGCTCTAACAATGCCTCCATCCCTCCTAAGGCTCTAAAACAGCTCTAACAATGCCTCCATCCCTCCTAAGGCTCTAAAACAGCTCTAACAATGCCTCCATCCCTCCTAAGGCTCTAAAACAGCTCTAACAATGCCTCCATCCCTCCTAAGGCTCTAAAACAGCTCTAACAATGCCTCCATCCCTCCTAAGGCTCTAAAACAGCTCTAACAATGCCTCCATCCCTGCTAAGGCTCTAAAACAGCTCTAACAATGCCTCCATCCCTCCTAAGGCTCTAAAACAGCTCTAACAATGCCTCCATCCCTCCTAAGGCTCTAAAACAGCTCTAACAATGCCTCCATCCCTCCTAAGGCTCTAAAACAGCTCTAACAATGCCTCCATCCCTCCTAAGGCTCTAAAACAGCTCTAACAATGCCTCCATCCCTCCTAAGGCTCTAAAACAGCTCTAACAATGCCTCCATCCCTCCTAAGGCTCTAAAACAGCTCTAACAATGCCTCCATCCCTCCTAAGGCTCTAAAACAGCTCTAACAATGCCTCCATCCCTCCTAAGGCTCTAAAACAGCTCTAACAATGCCTCCATCCCTCCTAAGGCTCTAAAACAGCTCTAACAATGCCTCCATCCCTCCTAAGGCTCTAAAACAGCTCTAACAATGCCTCCATCCCTCCTAAGGCTCTAAAACAGCTCTAACAATGCCTCCATCCCTCCTAAGGCTCTAAAACAGCTCTAACAATGCCTCCATCCCTCCTAAGGCTCTAAAACAGCTCTAACAATGCCTCCATCCCTCCTAAGGCTCTAAAACAGCTCTAACAATGCCTCCATCCCTCCTAAGGCTCTAAAACAGCTCTAACAATGCCTCCATCCCTCCTAAGGCTCTAAAACAGCTCTAACAATGCCTCCATCCCTCCTAAGGCTCTAAAACAGCTCTAACAATGCCTCCATCCCTCCTAAGGCTCTAAAACAGCTCTAACAATGCCTCCATCCCTCCTAAGGCTCTAAAACAGCTCTAACAATGCCTCCATCCCTCCTAAGGCTCTAAAACAGCTCTAACAATGCCTCCATCCCTCCTAAGGCTCTAAAACAGCTCTAACAATGCCTCCATCCCTCCTAAGGCTCTAAAACAGCTCTAACAATGCCTCCATCCCTCCTAAGGCTCTAAAACAGCTCTAACAATGCCTCCATCCCTCCTAAGGCTCTAAAACAGCTCTAACAATGCCTCCATCCCTCCTAAGGCTCTAAAACAGCTCTAACAATGCCTCCATCCCTCCTAAGGCTCTAAAACAGCTCTAACAATGCCTCCATCCCTCCTAAGGCTCTAAAACAGCTCTAACAATGCCTCCATCCCTGCTAAGGCTCTAAAACAGCTCTAACAATGCCTCCATCCCTCCTAAGGCTCTAAAACAGCTCTAACAATGCCTCCATCCCTCCTAAGGCTCTAAAACAGCTCTAACAATGCCTCCATCCCTGCTAAGGCTCTAAAACAGCTCTAACAATGCCTCCATCCCTCCTAAGGCTCTAAAACAGCTCTAACAATGCCTCCATCCCTCCTAAGGCTCTAAAACAGCTCTAACAATGCCTCCATCCCTCTAAGGCTCTAAAACAGCTCTAACAATGCCTCCATCCCTGCTAAGGCTCTAAAACAGCTCTAACAATGCCTCCATCCCTCCTAAGGCTCTAAAACAGCTC